>NW_005871068.1:6389128-6578088 GCF_000147115.1 Myotis lucifugus
ATATATATATATATATATATATATATATATATATTCACTCTCACACATACATACTACTTTCAGGTATTTAAAATCATATATTTGTCTAGTAAGTAGAAAAATAAATTTTAATATCTAAAGTACTTTTAAATGAAGAGTGTTTATGAATAATTGATAGGCTCTGGAAATGGAAAATGGGGTAGAAGAACATTCTAACTGATGGAGTATGATACAGACAGACGGCATACCAATTATGATTTGATAAAATTTGAGGAATATAGTTTCTCCAATCCACAAATGGTTTCAATGAATACAAAATAGTAGATCATTAATTCATATATTTTGTAAAAATATTTACTCAGATTCCTAAATATTGATTGGATCTTTAACAGTCATTTTTATGTTATAATTTCCTTGTGTGCACAAGTTTAATAATTTACTTACCTTATATAATTAATTAAACAAAATTCTCTTAGTATGTTAAAGTTTTTAAGAGAAGGCAATGAAGTATAGTGATTAAAGTATGCTCTCTGAGCCCTAGTCGGTTTGGCTCAGTGGATAGTGTTGGCCTGCAGATCGAAGGATCCCAGGTTTGATTCCAGTCAGAGGGCATGTACCTGGGTTGCAGGCTCCTCCCTAGCCAGGCCCTGGTTGGGGTGGGTGCAGGAGGCAACCAATTGATGTGTTTCTCTCATGTTGCTGTTTCTCTCTATCTTTCCCCTCTTTCACTCTCTCTAAAATCAATGGAAAAATACCCTCAGGTAAGGATTTAAAAAAAAAAAGTATGCTCTCTGAAATGATGCTATTTTATTTGACATCTTAGCTCCACTACTTAATTTAGTATGCAATTATGGGAAAATTACCTTCTCAATGCCTCACTTTTCTCATCTGTTTTTGTGAGAATTAAAATATGTGAAAATGTTGTGAGATAACCTATATAAACTGCTTTGGAGAATGGCTGGTACCTTGTAAGCATTTGGGCTAGACAGAATTATTAAAGAGAATGAATTTACCTTTCAGAAGATGATAATTCTGGAGCAATAGATATCCAATAGATTTTTCTATTTTAACCCAAACAATATTTCTTAGGTCCCCCTTATATTCAAGTTACTGTGCTCAATTATGAACATAAAAATGAGTAACCCCCTAGCTGGTTTGGCTCAGTGGATAGAGCGTAGGCCTGCAGACTGAAATGTCCCGGGTTAGATTCTGGTCAAGGGCACATGCCCGAGTTGCCAGCCGATCCCCAGTAGGGGGTGTGCAGGATGCAGCTGATCAATGATTCTCCCTCATCACTGATGTTTCTATCTCTCCCTCTCCCTCTCCCTTCTTCTCTGAAATAAATTATATATATATATGGTTTCCACTATCAATTTTACACAATTTAGTATACACCTTGATGGCAGTGCCTATATATTTTAGTAATCTGCAGCATTTGATGAGTATTAAATAGCATGGGCGTTAACATTTAAAAAATGTTAACGCTTTATTTACCTATTTGCTTTATTTATCACAAAGTCTCTTTCCTTCTAAATAGTTCAATTAGGCCCGGGCAGAGTGGCTCAGTGGTTGAGCATCGACCTATGAACCAGGATGTCACGGTTTGATTCCAGTTCAGGATAAATGCTTGGGTTGGGGGATCCATCCCCAGTGTGGGGCATACAGGAGGAAGCCAATCAATGTTTCACTCTCATCATTGATGTTTTTATCTATTTCTCACTCTCCCTTCCTCTCTGAGATCAATAAAATTAAAAATTAGTTCAATTAGTATTCAAATAGTGCCAATTCTGTTATCCGTTTAACAATTTAGAACACTGAGGAACAGTAAGGGAAAAATTATGAATGCTAATAAGCACTAACAACCTTTGACAGAGTTGTGTCTAGAACTGCAGGCCGAGTAAACATGAATCTGAACCAAGGTTATCAAGTCATTCCATTTTTCTTTTTACTATGCAATGGTGGATCCTTTGTTTACAGAAATTTTCCTTTTTTGCCTGTTTTGCATGTCTCAAACTTAATGTTTGTGTGATGAGAGGAATAGAGTCCCATAGCACACACACATATGTGTACAAGAATATATTTGGCTAGGTTGCTAGGGAATGGGCTTTTAATTTTTATCACTTTGAAGTTTTATGTTCCTTTAGAGTAGATTTTGCGACATAGCAGTGTATACAAGTTTATTCACTCATTCAAAGTGTATTGTATGATTACTATGTTAGGTGCTGAGAGAGGTACAAAGATGAGGAAAACGTGGTCTGTTCCCTCAGAAAGCTCTCCAAAAACTTACTGTTTAGCTGACAGGCGTGGAGAATGTCCTGCATGCGGGCCGTATAAGGCCCACAAAATCATTTGGTCTGGCCCTGCCAAGCCATTAGGGGTGAGTTAGTTAAATGTTTGAGGAAATATAGCAGGCTAATTTTTAAGTTGATAGTTTTGTTTGGCCTGTGAATGATATTATAAATATCCAAATGGCCCTTGACAGAAAAAAGGTTCCCGACCCGTGATAGCAAAAGTAATAAATCAGGCATACAAGTATTTATGAGAAATAAGAAAAAAGCAAATGATACAAAGAAATAGCCTATCATTAACAATATGGAAAAATTACGCTTATTTTATTTTATTGTTACCAGTATTACATATGTTCCCCAATCTCCCTTGCTTTACCCCCTCCTTCTAGCCCCTGTCCCCCCACCCAGGCCTTCACCACACTATTGTCTGTGTCCATTGGTTATGCATATATGTTTATGACTTCTCTTCACATATTTCCCTATCCTTCTGAGATATCTCAGTCTGTCCCATGCCTCCAGGCCTCTGGACCTATTTTATTCATCAATTTATTATGATCATTAGATCCCACTTATAAGTGAAATCATATGAAATTACCCTTGTTTTTGATGCTTAGAGAAAGCTTCATGGGAATGTAGTATTTGTGCTGGAAATCAAAATGTGTAGAGTAGGTTCTTTAGAAATGGGAAAAGGAGTAAAGAACATTCTAGCAAGAGTACATGGCTACAACATTAAACTGCAAACTGCCTGTGAGTGATTCCTCCACCACTGCAGACATTAATTAATGCTTACAGTTAACTGCAAAAAATAATCTACAGAAGTATGATTTCTGACTGACTAAAAGTCCACTGTTAAGGCCTACATACAACTATAAAATTTATCATGGCTGTGTACCAAGTGGGAATGAGAAATTTAGTTGTGATTCAGCATCTCATTTTTTTTCAAAATTATTTAAAATTATTTAGTGGAGTTACTTTTTCCATTTAATTTTTCTAAAATTTTTAAAATCCTGTTTCTAAGCACATAAACTTCATTTTGCCTACTCACCCCTTCAGATATCAGAATGGATGACTTTGCTTTTTTTGACCCTCTCTCAGACCCATTCTGCCCCCAACCTCTGAGAAAAAAAATTATTAATGCCCCTGGCTTGATCTGGACCCAAGTTCCCTTTCCTAATCCTCAGGAAACAGAGAAGTTTGGATGACACACAGTAAGATATGATTTTGATGTGAAATTGACTCTGACACTTACTTGCTGGGAGGCATTGGTCATGGTATTGATGTATGTTTAATTTCCTCATTTAGAAATGATGGAATAATAATGAATCTACTTCAACTGTTAGCGGAATTTAAGATAGTACATGTATAGCAGTTCTAACATTAAGCACTCTTAACAATATTGTGCTTAACATTCAACACATATCTAAAGGGAAGGTGCTATTGTTATTATTACTACTAGTACTAATTCAGTGAAATAATTAGTCTCCAATAGGCTTTAATTAATAGATCTTTATTGAATACCAGATTGGTCAGGGTTACAAATGAACATAACACTATGACCGATGCTCTCTAAGATGGCCTTAAAAACATAATATGATATAAAGATCATGTATCATATAAATGTATACTTGAAACCTACATAATATTATTAACCAATGTTACCCCAATCAATTTAATAAAAAGAAAAAAAAAACAAATCAACTCTATTTGGACTATTTTGTGTATCCATCTTTATGAAACTTCTTCAGAGATAACAGCTGAAAAAATTAATCAGAAAAAATATATTTCTTTGCTTAACATGAAATAGCCTTGTACTAGTATGTTTTAATTTGCTGTGTCTGTGTGAAGGTATTTAGACTGCCAACACAGTATTAGTGGACTATGCCAGGGACTGGAGAACTAGGGCCTACAGTCCACTCTAGCTCACTGCCTGTTTTTGTAATTAAGTTTTGTTAGGACACAGCCTTGCTCATTGGTTAGTATATTGTTTATAGCTGCATCCATGCTATAATAGAGTTGACAGAGACTGTATGACTGGCAAATACTTACTCTGATTCTTTGAAGAAAAAAGTTTGCCAAGTACCAACAAACGTTTTTGCAATCACCGTGTTAAAGAAAATCAGTGTTTTAAAAGTTAGTGTCTGGTGTCGGAAGATGATTTGACTTTGGGTGGTGGGCACACAATGCAATATTTAGATCATGTATCATAGAATTGTACAGTTGAGATCTATATGAGTTTATTAACCAATGTCACTCCAATAAAAATTAAATAAATTTTATAAAGTTAGTGTTTTATAGAATATCAACATATTATGACTACTGCTGATAATTGTGAATATTGAATATATCACTGCTAAGTTAAATACAATTTTATTTAAATTTAATGCACTTGAATATTTAAGGGACAGAGTTGTCACCTACTTAGTCTCATTAGAGTGAATATCATGGTAGGTTTCAGAAATCAAGATTCTAAGTTTATTTTATCACTTGCTCCATGGTCTCAATTACGTTGTGTTGCCTTACTTTTTAGGACAATTGAAAAAAATATCAAATTATAGTTGATAAGGACAATAGTAGTTCACTATTTTTGAGCATCTGAACTTTGGCAGGTTACATGGTAGAGGAGAAATAAGTGAGATAATTTTTTATCATGAGTGAATAGAAAGTATACCAATTGCTGCAATTAAGTAAAGCTTATTCTGGTGCCTTTAATGACATTTATTATATGAGCTGTTGTGAGGCAGTATAAGGCAAGTGTTCAGAAGGATGAGATCAGTGTCAGGAAGATCTGAGATTGGATCACAGTTATACTAAAGGGTGTCCCAAAATTCACGCAAGAAGTAATTTTGATAGAAAATACAGGTTTATAATTAAAAAGTGTAAATTTTTTATTGATTCATAAAGTATACAGTATAGGGTTATGTATGGAATAGCATATCGGGTAAATGGCCTCCACGGCTTTGCTGGCACATATGCACTCTTTTGTTGAAATTTTCAATGACCGAAATGCGGCTGCTCAGGCAATAACAGTTAATGGTGCTCGCTATTGCGACATGATAATCCAGATTTTTGTGCTGTGGAGGCCATTTACCCAATGTGCTATTCCATACATAACCCTATACTATATACTTTATGAATCAATAAAAGATTTACACTTTTTAATTATAAACCTGTATTTTCTATCAAAATTACTTCTTGCGTGAATTTTGGGACATCCTTTACTTACTCTGCAGGGACTTATTTATCCTCTCATAGTATCAGTTATGCCAATAATTATTGTGATGAAAGTATGAAAGGTTGTATATAACATCCTCATTCATACAGCATGATCACTTTTATATTGTAGTGATGTTTAAACTGCCCCTCAGAAACTCTTGAGAATTAATACAGCCTATAAATTTTGGCCAATGTGTTTTTTAGTGTGTTTAGTTATCTTTCCTCAAACTTTCCCTTACAAACAAAATTTCAAATTTGTGTCTGTCTTCCTTGTAATATATATTTTTAATATATTTTATTTATTTCAGAGAGGAAGAGAGAAGAAGAGATAGAAATAGAAACATCAATGATGAGAGAGAATCATTGATCAGCTGCCTCCAGGAAGAGAGTCCAATTCAGGAGCACCTGCACATAATGACTATGATATAGCTACAAGAAAAAAAATCATAGAGAGTTCTCCCTTTACATTGAGACAGCCTATAAAAACTGAAAACATTCTTATGAATATTAATACATTAAATTATTGTTTAAACCTAACATATTCTATTTTTATTTAAATTTGGTGAATATCCTAGATTTTGATGTGTCTTCAAAAGTCAAAAACTGAAGGAAATCTGAAATTTTAAGACTACTTAACAGGCAGCTTCAAATTTCACATTTAGGTATTGTAGGGTTATATGTGCACCTAAAAATATATCCAAGTATAACATGCATACAAACAATCTGAAATATTATTTCTCAACATTTCTAACCCACTTAAGACACTGAGAAATGTTCTTTCTTCAGATATGTTGGCCAGCCTTGTACCATTCACAAGTAAGAAAATAATTGGAAATACAGAATACAAATTTTCTCATCTAACCCAATTAAAAATATTATCGATTTCAGAGAGGAAGGGAGAGGGAGAAAGAATCATTGATTAGCTGCCTCCTGCACGCCCCCTACTGGGGATCGAGCCTGCAATCCAGGCATGTGTCCTGACCAGGAATAACCATGACCTCATGGTTCATAGGTTGATGCTCAACTACTGAGCCACACCTGCCAGGCTAACTCACTTTTTAAAGAAAGTTATTATTTTTGTAAACTTTTCCAGTTAGAGAATATATAGGTTGCATATTAAGGAATACAATCTGCTAATAGTATCACTAAAAACAAGGAGACTAATATTGACATACTTGATTTGAAGAAAACACAAATATTTTGACTACGAACATCTTTGAATAAAAAAAGAAAAACTCTATTCATGGAAACATGTAGGGGTTCATAGTTTTAGGATAAAATATACTTGCTGTTATTTTAAAAAAGGACGAAGACAAATCTTCAATATATTGACGTCTCTCTTCATTTTGTTTTCACCCTTAACTTGGGTGCTAACGGGAATATATGCATAGATGTGTTTGCAGCAGGATAAAGCAAGGGTAATAATAAATTTGGTATACTTTTGCTAGAATTATAAATAATTGTATACAATAATGAAAGGCCAGTACTATGATTTCGTTTGTTGAAAACTTTGTCCATTTAGTGAGTTTCAATTTTTCTTACAAAAAATGGAAGTACTATTTTAATACTTAAAAATTGTAGTGTAGGCATATTAAATTGTTCAGTAAAGCTCGTTCTTATTCAGTGTGGACTCTTGAATATGGAATATAACAGCCAGTTATGTGAAATTGATGATGTTTACATATTATGAATAATACAAGGAAAATTCAAATCTATTCAATTAAACTTTTATGTGCAACATTTTAGCTATATTCAAGAAAAATCTTATAATAATTTATATTACAACCATTTGTGCTAATCAGATACCCAATCATGTTTTAATAGATTTCCCTGGGAGAATAAATGGAATTTAAGCTTATTAATCTGTGGCACGCAATTACACTAACATTGGGATGACCAAACCAATGTTTTATTCTATTGGGAATAATATCACTTTAGAGTAGTAGATATGTCTGAACTTATGAAGACCAAAGAAAATGTGCATTCTTTTTGGATTTTTACTACTTGCTTGACTATTTATTCATACATCTGCCTTGCTCCTGAATGGATGTTAGGTTCTTAACAAAAATCCACACAGTACAAGGAAAGAATAAACAAATGAGGGTTTGGGAACAGGTTTTGGCAAAAAAAGCTGAATCAGAAGTGAAGTTGTCCTGAGCTTTTTAGTACCCATTACAAAAGCACTATACCAGTGATGGCGAACCTTTTGAGCTCGGCGTGTCAGCATTTTGAAAAACCCTAACTTAACTCTGGTGCCATGTCACATATAGAAATTTTTGGATATTTGCAACCATAGTAAAACAAAGATTTATATTTTTGATATTTATTTTATATGTTTAAATGCCATTTAACAAAGAAAAATCAACCAAAAAAATGAGTTCGCGTGTCACCTCTGACATGCGTGTCATAGGTTTGCCATCACTGCACTATAGTAACAGCATTCCACCTTCCTGAATTAGAACCATTGTTGTTGTTGTTACTACATACGGAGCTCAAATCTTTCATTCTAGAAATAAAGTTTATTTAATGAATGAATTAATTAATTAATTTATTGATTGATTTATCCTCACCCAAGGATATTTTTCCATTGAATTTTAGAGAGAGTGAAAGGGAGAGAGAAACATCAATGTGGGAGAGACACATCTATTGGTTGCCTCCCACATGTACCCTGATTGGGGCCAAGGATCCAGCCTGCAACCTAGGTATGTATTCTTGACCAGGTATGGAACCCAGGACCCTTCAATCCTCGGGCCGATGCTCTATCCACTGAGCCAAACCAGCTAGGGCAAGAGTTTATTTCTAATGCTACTAGACCATTTTAAGACAGTTATTATGAAAAGTACATCTTCAGAAAATTTATGCATTTTGAATTCATCCAAGAAAACTGCCTGTCAACTTACAGTTTCCGCACATTTATAGATTAAAGAAACCAATATTTAAAATAATTGGCATTAGATTATCTCAGAATTTGAAAGTACCTAATGAATCATAAAGGAGAAATTGAATTATGTCAAGTGAAATGCTGTTATTATAGGGAGAGAGACCTGTATAATTTCTAATTTTTTTCTCCCACTGAGATTTTATGGTATGGTGTGTGACTGAATTGCTCTCCCTCTATTTTTCTCAAGTATTATATCTTTCTCAAAGAGTAGGTCTTCTAAATTATGTGAAGTTCCTGTGACTATATAACAAGTTTACATATTCACATACTTACAGAATGTTTACATTATATTTTTATTTGCATATATTACATTTTTACTTTTAAAAGAAATCCATTGCTACCTGAATTCTCAGTTTCTGATATTAACTCTAAATAATATTTACCCTAAATCTGAATCAGTAATCAGCTATATATAATACATTCTCACCCACCTTCCAGCAGAATTATTTAGGTTGCTGGCTATTTCAGAAGAAAGATTATACTGTGTCTACAGCAATATCTCAACTGTTCGACAGTAAGTTAACATGTCATGCTCATATTATTTAAATATGTACAATCTCATTGTCAAATTTCCACATTGTTAAGAGAACACATCCTCAAAGAAAATGGAAAACATCATGATGAAGAAAGGAAGTGAGCCTAAGAAACCTAAAAATGACTATGTATAACAAGTAAAATGGAAAGAAGTGCAGTTAAGATGTAAGCTTGTCAATGCACATGTCCTCATTTACACTACATTCATGTATTTTCTTCGTTTATTTACAGTAGAATATATGGTCATTGCAATGAAACTGCATTGCATCATTGTATACCATACAAAAATATAAATGAATGCATTAACAATTAAAACATATTAGCTTATTATTGATGTTAAATGTAATTGATTTTTAAATATTCTGTATTATGAAGAAGCCTTGGTAGGTTGTTATGTAGGTGTTAAGAAGTGTTTCATTATATTTGGAAAAATTGATGGGGCTTTAGGACTACCTGTATAGGCATTATTGTTATTAAATAATGAAATACGGACTCCCAGTAACCAAACATTTTCATCCAACATATGATCAAAATGGGTTAAATTGAGATAATAAAAGATGGCTATAATTGAGTGATATCTTCATGTATGACCATAGAGTGGTTTTAACAATGAAATCAGTATATTAAACCACAACTTCCAACTTCCAAATTTGTACTTTTTTTCCCCTTGAAAATTGTTTTTTCTTCTTTCTTTTGTGATAGTTTGGAGGGCTGTCAACTTGTTTTACATTCACTGTGGATTTTTATTAAAGCACTTCACACATCTTAGACATTTGTCTAATAAGCTAGCTCTTCAAAATAATAGTTTGAATCATTTGAAATTGCTAACATTCGATTGATTTTGATCTATTAGAGTGAAAATTTCATATAATGTAACCTAGTATTAAATTATTGGTATTTCCCATCTGACATTTCATTTTAGTCTTCATTAACTGTAACTGAGATTAAGTACCTTTGTTATTTTAATCTATTCTTTCTCTTAAGATATGGTCAACTTTTATTTTATAATTTTATTATAGATCCTTATTAAATATGTAACCATTATTTGCATGTATTTTACCTATTCCTCAATCTTTTGCTCATTTCAATGTTCATTCCTATTTCTTTTTTACGAAACCGTCTTGAATTAATTCTTTTTTCCTTTTTATTGACTTTATTGGGGTAACACTGGTTAACAAAATTATACAGGTTTCAGTTGTACAATTCTATAATATATCATCTGTAAACTATTGTGTGTTCACCTCCCCAAGTCAGGCCTCTGTCAACCACCTTTTATCCTTCCTTTACCCTCCTCCACCTCCTTCTACTCCCCCCTTCCCTCGTGTCCATGAGGTGTGTTTTTTTTTTCCTTTTTGGTCTCTTTTGGTCAGTCCCCCCACTGCCGAACCAGCCCCTCATCTCCCCCTACCGGACAGCTGTCAGCCTACTCTTTATCTATGAATTTGTCTATATTTTGCTTGTTAGTTAATTTTTTTATTATTAACACATTGTGGACCAGTAGTTTTATTGCTAGGTTTACCCAGTGGCCAGATAAGTTTCCTGGAACAAGTACAAAAAAGTTTTACATAAATGTTAAAGGCACACTTTAAAATAAAATACCCATTGCATTTTGAAGTTATTTTTTACATGTTCTTACAAGCTAATATCTTTTTAAAGTATACTTTGTAAAACCCTGTGTAATATGAAGTGAGAATTCTCATGATCTGTCCACAATGTGTTAATATATCACTGATTTATATTGCTGATCTCTATTTACAGAATATTATTTTTTAAAAATATTGTTGAAAGTATTACATATGTCCCTCTTTTCCCCCATTGACTTCTTCCAGCCCCCTCCCACCCCTCACCCCAGGCCATTACCACCCTATTGTCTTGGAAATTTTATAAGGCTGTGCACATTTCATTATAGTTGTCTTTTCACTTCCTATGGGTGTGATTAAAGTCTGAATGTATATAAATTCTTGGGTGATAACCTTGCAAAACTCTATGGGCATGCTTGCATATCTATATTGAGATAGGTAAGCTACATAGTGCTGGTACTTTGTGCCTTAGAAATAAAGGGGAAAAAAGTGATTAGTAGAAGAGGAGGCCAACATCACTTTAAAGGACAATGAAGGAATATGGTTAAAGTGGTTTAGAAGAAGTCTATCTGGTAATAAGGTGGGAACATAAATGTTGTTTACTATCATGTCATTTTTGTTACAGAGAAAAAATCTGAAGGTAAATATTTTCAGCTCTTATAAAATTAACCTATACTTTTCTCTTTGGTGTTTACCCAGAAATATAACAACCAGCCTATTGTATTATAAATGAATGCAATATAATCTTTGAAACAGAAAAGTCAGGACAACTCATTAAATAAAATCATTCATAATTTTACTATTCATAGATTTTTACAAACAAAAATTTCTTTTTCTGTTAGCTTTAGCTTCATTTCCTGGCAGTACCAGCATATTTTTAGTTTATTTTGCTTTCTCCTCAGTTTCCCATTTCTAAGTTTTAGTTAGTAGAATTTGGTATTTAAGACTCAGATTCTATAATTGAGACTTTTTGTGAATTTTTTTTCTCCCAACAACTACATTTGGATTTAATTTTATACATATTGATCCTTGATTTTATTAGCTGTCATCAACTTTTTATAATGTCGCATTTTTGATCAATAATTCCGATAATTACCTCAGTTGGAGTACACTTTCAAGTATTTTGTTCAAGAAAAAAATACCTGGTCATTATAATTTCTAAGATTCTGTAATTGGGACATATATTTCTCTTCTGTAATTTCTTGGCTGGAAATACAATTATTGAATCACAACAGTTCTCTCTGAAAAAATGCAGGTATAGCTTCAAAATTTTTGACTTTTAATGTTTTAGAGGAAAATGAGGACAATTTGAATTTTTATTCTTTTATATGTAACTTGATTTTGTGTTCAGAAGTCTTTTGTTTTTGTCTTTTTTTCCTCTTAAATATCCAGCCAGAATATGTCCATTTGTAGTTGCCTATCATAAATGTTGCCTCAACAAGGTGATCTTCAAATATTTTACATTATATACTCCTCTCATCATGCCCGCAGTATATGTGTATTTATTTATTATGTGCATGTTTTGTTCTTGTAATATATCTATAAATCATATTATTAATGATTAAAACTAATGAAAATACAACCTCTAATATGTCCTTTCTATCATGCAAGCAATTGATCAATAACACCTCTAGGAATCTACTTGTTCCCTTTTGGAGACCACTGTTCTGAATAAAAGACAAACCTTAAATACACACGATCAGCTCATCCCCCCCCCCCCCCCACAGAGAGTTTTCAGTTGTATGTTGTTGCCTCATCTGAAAAATTCTGTAATCATTAGGTTGGTTCATTTATGTATGGAACCACTTCTATCATCTCTTATTTCTCCTTCCTATCTTTTATAAATAGTTTAATTGTGTAAAAATACATATAACGTAAAATTTACCGTCTTAACTTTTTTTAAGTGTACAGTTCCGTGGTGTGGGGTATATTCACATTGTTGCATCTCTCTGATTTCTTTTTTTAAATATGTTTTTAAAAATTAATATTTAGAGAGCAAGGAAGGGAGAGGGAGAGAGAGATAGAAACATCAATGATGAGAGAGAATCATAGATTGTCTGCCTCCCACATCATACGCCTCACACTGGGGATCAAGCTGCAACCCAGCATGTGCCCTGACCAGGAATTGACCAGTGACCTCTTAGTTCTTGGGTGGATGCTCAACCACTGAGCAACAGCAGCTGGGCTGATTTTTTGACAGTTTTTTTCCACCTCTGTGATTTAGAAGCTTAATCAAAGCATTCCTTCCTATCACTGATTTCTTGAACTTTCAAAGTTACAAAAACAGTGCAATAATGTATGCCCCTTATAAATAAAAAAATCAAAATAGGGAAGTATAGGAGAATAAAACATGAGTCATAGCCTGCTTTACCTTACTACACCCACACTACCCCATATTCTGGCAGAATGTTATTTCTATCACAGTTTATGACATTTTTGTATGTACAGTTCTAAACAGTTTTCTCTGTGTATTTGTGCATAAATATGTACACACCCCAGTGTGGGGTGTACAGGAGGCAGCCGACCAAGGATTCTCTCTCTTATCATTGATGTTTCTAACTCTCTCTCCCTCTCGCTTCCTCTCTAAAATCAATAAAAATATATTTAAAAAATATAATATCACATAAAGAAAACTTTGACAGTATTTTAATGCTTTTTTAATTTTATAAATAAATGCTAGTGGTTAAAAAAATTAATCAGAACTGAATGGTGTAAAGTAAGAAAAAAGCCATCCTAACCTTCCACCCCCATTTACTGCCACCATTTTTTTTGCCCAGAAATAAAGAGTTGAGACTTGCTTGTCTATTCTCCCATAAATTATCTAGCCATATGCAGACATATGTTCTTATTTATTTGCAAAACATTGCCCTGCAATTCATTTCTTTTTCACATAATAAGATAAATTTATTTCTGCATATAAAGACTTATTTTTTATTGTTGACATTATTACAGATGTCCCCATTTTGCCCACCTCCACCCAGGCCTCATTCCCCACCCTTCCCGCTGGAATTCACTACACTGTAGTCTATGTCTGTAGATTATGACATGTGCTACACAATGAATAGATATATTTTTTCATTTACTATCCATACTAGCCATTCATTTCCTCATGAATGGTTGTTTTGTGTATACTTTTTGTCATTATGAAGCATGGTCTGGTGTCCATACACTTAAACATACTTTTACTTATTCATGGTGATTTAACTGTGAGATAAATTTATAGTAACCAGTTTTCTTGGACAAAGGGTATGTGCATTTTATGTTTCTAAATATTTCCAACTTACTTTCCCAAGACAGAGTACTAATTTATACAGTATAAATATGTTTGTTTGATCTGACAGTGTGAATTTTAATGTTTTGATTGTAGCATCTTAAACTTTCCCCTTTTGTGGTGTCGAATTCTTCTTTCACATTTTATTAAGTTAGCCAAGTGGTTTTGAAATAATTTCCACAGCTCTGCTTTTCCTCTCAGTTTTGCAATAAGGGCCCCATTCTGTTGTTTTACAGTAGTTTGTTTTTAATAGTGTGTGTGTGTTTCTTTTCACTGTTCCTAGTATGTATACCTTGGCTTGGTGCTCATCACAAGACAGCTTGTTTGTCTTGTTCTTGGCAATGTGCACTGTCCACTTGTGTAGAATTATAAGAGAATGTTAAGAAAAAGTCTAGCCATTAAAACTCAGGCTCATGTTTTTACATAAGCTGAAAATTCAAAGTCCATTAAGTAATAGGCAAAGGAGTATTAAACAACAATTTTTTTATTTGTAACTACAGAACTTTTATTCCTGATAATTCAAGTTGAGAAAGAACTTCAAAATTATTTTTTAAACAGTCCATTTAGTATAATTTAATTTGACTTTGTGAGATAGCTGTTAATGTACATATAAGTACATATTTTTTCCTTTGCTATTTAATACCCTAAAATCTGCACCTGCATTTTGAGATACAGAATTTCAGGTAGGTTCCAGTTGGATCATTTATTTCAGAACATGTCGAGCTTATGGAATGAAAGCCAGCTTTTCCCTCTTAGAAGTTAGGCCACAACTCTGAAGGCCTGGGGAAACTGCTTTTGCATAAAGCAATTTAGTTAATTGAAAAAAGCTCTCCACACCCTCCCCCCTCAATTTCAGTTCTGCCTTTTACCCAACAGGGAAGATAATCCTTAGGAATTAATTTATAGTCTCTAAGGACAGCTTCAAAACTTCACAAGTCGTTGAACTGGCTTAACACCAGAGAGGCTTGCACTTGATTTCATTTTAAATCCTGAAGTTCTTTGCCTGTAGGATTCACATTGATTTCATTGTAACTTTCATATGGGCCTGGGTAGCAATAACAGCCTATCAGGAATGCAAGTGCTAACACAGTAAAAAACATTAAGCAGTCTATGTGCTCTCAGAAGTTGTGTTTAGTAAAGTCATGTATCATAAAGAGTCATGTTTGAATACAATTTTCTCTTGATGAATGATGTAAAAATAACCTCTTTGGTAACAATTTATTATCTTGATAAACATTTATTTTGGGCCTTTTATTCTTGGGGCACTATGTAAGGTATGTACAAAAAGACCTGCATAACCCATGTAATTCTTTGAAATGGGATAAGGGGTGTGGCCACGCTATGGCATAGATAGTAAATAAACATTAAGGTTTTTAAGATAAGTTATCTTGGTTTTCAGGCATATGTACACATTCATCCCAATTTAGAGCAAAGCCAGCTATTTTATAATTAGGCTTCCAAAGAAACTTGTAATGTTTATTATAACTAACCAAATTCTTAGCATTTCAATGACCAAATTGTGTTTCTCTTACTTTTTGGAATAATAAATGATTATGCTTTTCTAAAGCATAATTTGATATTCTTTATTAGCCACTTATAAATAGAAGTTATTACTCTTGCTCTTCTTTTATTTAACTTTATTTTTTAAAAATATATTTTTATTGATTTTGGAAAGGAATGGGGAGGGAAGGAGAGATAGAAATACCAATGATGAGAGAAAATCATTGATCAGCTGCCTCCTGCATGCCCCACACTGGGATTGAGCCTGTAACCCGGGCAAGTGCCCTACAGGGAATTGAACCCCGACCTCCTTATTCATAGGTTGACACTCAACCACTGAGACACACTGTCCAGTCTCTTTAACTTTATTTTTATTGATTAGATTGCATAAATCATTTGCCTTTTGATCTTATTCTTATTTCTTCTCCAGTTAGCTTAAGAATGAGAATTCCAACAAAGAAAATATCTTGAGTTATTCAGATGCCATCTACAACTAGAAAGGGGGGTGTCTGAGAGAATGCCAAACTCTGGAAGGCTGAACATTGTTATTTCTTGAATAATTTGTGTTTACTATAACAGTCAATGCTCTGGCTTCCTTATGTGGCCTTTTAGTATGGAAATCCTATACCAGTTCCCGCCCCCCCTTGTAAGTTTAGGTCTATATAACACAATTATTTTAAGGTCTTTGTCAGTATGTTATATAAATATCAATATCATGGTGTAATATATTAATTTAGCAAACCCAAAAGTTATATATATATATATGCCTAAGGGACTGGAACAACCGGTTGCTATGACATGCACTGACCACTAGGGGGCAGACACTCAGTGCAGGAGCTGCCCTCTGGTGGTCAGTGCGCTCCCACAGCCAACCTCCCTTGACAGGCCAACCTCCCTCGGTCCCTCCCCCTCCCCACACCCCAGCTGGCCAACCTCCCGCGGTCCCCTCCCCCAGTCAGCAGGTCCTGATCAGCCCGCCATCTGTAGTGGTGCAGTGGTGAGGGAAGGAGAAGGGGAAGAGGTGGGGAACTGCACCGTGGCAGAGCGCTGACGATGTTGGTGTCCATTCCTTCCACACCTGGCCCGGTGGCTGTTGCCTCCTCTCTGGCCAGGCCCTGATTGGCCTAGCCCCGATCAGCCCTGATCACTGGCCAGGCCTAGGCACCCCACCTGTGCATGAATTTCATGCACCAGGCCTCTACTATTGATATAACTGCAGATATTGAATAATAAATGACTTTCATCAAGTATTTGGTTCTAGTATCATCATCTAAATTTTAATGTGTCCATCTACATAAACGTTTTGCTGGAACAATTATAGCTGATTGAGGGGAACACTTTCATTTTCTCCCCTGAGATTAGTAATATTTCCTAATTATAATTGAGTATGATTTCTTCTTGCTTTACCTGTAATCCGTGGCATCACAACAAAACCGTTGTAATTATAGTATAGTGATTATAGCTTACTGGAAGTTTTTCTGAATGGTTTCCCCAAGAGGTGGCCAACTCAATTAGGAGGTATCTAATTTTTACCAGTATTATTTTGGTTGCAAGTTTCACCATTTGGCTTGTAAATTTATTGTTGCTATGAAATAGCACAACCACCAGTGGGTAAAAACTAGACCAAAGCAATGACCCAAAAAATGATTCATTTGGGCAAATTCCCTGAGTGCTTGGATAGTATCTGATTTCAACCACTCAAAACATGTGGGGTTTCTCTACTAAAGATCAGACTTCCATTGCACATATCAGTTGGTAGCTCCATCCCACTGGAATTGGCCCAACTAGTCATCATTGAAGACATATAATATATGCACTATGGCGTGACAGCATAATGGCCAGAAGCAATATCTGAAGTTTCATCAGCCACACAAATGTTCAGTATCAAATATGGCATTTAGGTTTATATTTAAGTTTTTCTTCTTTCTCCTTATATCTATTTGCTAGGTCAAAACTCTTTAACATACTTCCCTTGGCCAGTGAGAAAGCCATTTTTTAAAACTTTCTACTTGTAATGGATACATAATTTTTCTTATCCCTTATGTCCTTCTCCCAAGGCTCTGTCTCTGAATTCTTTATTGTCTTTCTAGGCACACTGTTTGGGGGAATTTATTTTCATAACCTCACTATGAGCAATTGACTTCCAAACACCTAGTTCAAACCATTCCTGAGTTCCACAGCCCAATTTCAAACTCCTCACTGAACACTGTCAGTTGTCTGGCTAGATATTGAAATGCATAATTTAGAATGCTGCAATGTAGGCATGCATAGCCTAAAACTAACAAGGAAAAGATATTCAATATATCTTTGTTATAGTGAAAAAAATACTCTCCACTCAAAATCTTATTTTAAATAACCACTAAGGGAAGTAAAAATCATCTTTACCTACATCTTATTTTTACTTATTTTTTTAAAAATATATTTTAATGATTTTTTACAGAGAGGAAGGGAGAGGGATAGAGAGTTAGAAACATCGATGAGAGAGAAACACCGATCAGCTGCCTCCTGCACACTCCCCACTGGGGATGTGCCCACAACCAAGGTACATGCCCTTGACCGGAATCAAACCTGGGACCCTTGAGTCCACAGGCCGACGCTCTATCCACTGAGCCAAACCGGTCAGGGCCTACATCTTATTTTTAAAGTGTAAAAAAATATTGATGAAACAGACATAAATCATGTGTTTTGAGGAGAGTGGCAGGCACCTTTGGTCCCTGTGGTGTGTCTGCCCTTAGTTAATTACTGTAAGTGGCTTTCTGAATTATTTTCTCCGGTTTTGCTAAGGGAAGTGGGGCCTGATGGCATGCTTTCTGCTGGTGAAGAAACAAAAGAGAAATTTCTTCTTTACAAGAGTTAACTAAATCATAATTTTGAATGTCTCTTAGGCAATTATTTCCTTTATAAAACATAATGTAGAATTTCAAGTTATTGACCTTTAAAAAAATCCCATAGATTATTTTGTATGTACTTAGAATACTGACAACCATTAGTTAGGAGCCATTACTTCCATACGTCATTAGTTAATTATTACTGTATAGAAGTATTAGTCAGGTAATGATGTGTAGTTTATTATTAATATGGGGGTTCAAATACAAAGTGATGTCAGGTATAACAAGTTTATGGAAGTTCAGAAGTGCAAATCTTCAGTGACTTCTTTTCTATAAGGCATTGTACGGAAGATTTGATCTTGACATTCCCTGACTCTGTGACTCTAGGCAGGCATTTATGTCCTTAGCCTCTTTTAGCTGAAGTGCAAAATGGAGATAATAAGGTTTGCTTCACAGGACTACTGGGAAGATAAAATTAGAAAATACATTTTTAAGAAGATTCTATAGTAAGCAAGAGAAATAGTTATTGAATCAAAGTATTTCTACAATATAACATAATATGAGTGAAGTGTTATGTAGGAGGACAATAACATACAAGTATATAGTAATTATGAAGGTAATACAGACAGTCCTCGGGTTATGTCATACTTAACGTATGTCAGACTCAACGTACATCATTTAGTGGTTACGTCGCCATCTCCTATTTATTTATAAAAAAAAGTTCCGTCATTTCGACGTATGTACATATGTGCTTTATGTTTTTTATTATTTATTTACCACAAGTAAAGGTCAGGAATTGTTAAGTTTTAATTTTTTTTTGCTATTTCACTTCATTACTGCTGTGTATGTGCTGCATGTGAGTGACGTAGGTGCTTATGTAGGTGGGTTCCGACTTACTGCGAAAATCGCATTATGTCGCGCCGTAGGAACCCGAGGACCTACTGTACTCAAAATTCAATTTTATATAAAAAATGCAGGAATCAAAAGTCTACAAATGGCCCGACCTGTATGCCTCAGTGGTTGAGCTTCCACCTATGAACCAAGAAGTCACTGGTTCCAATTCCTGATCAGGGCACATCCTGGGGTTGTGTATTCGATCCCCAGCAGGGGGGTTGTGCCTGAGACAGCCAATTGATGTTGATGTTTCTATCTCTCTCTCCATTTTCCTTCCTCTCTCTTTAAAAATCAACAAAAATATTTTTTAAAATACTACAACTGTTAAGCAAATTTATATGCATGCATACACAGATGGAAAGAAACAAATTTTGGGAGGCAATACCCAACTAGTAATAATGGTGGAAATGCAGGTTTTTATTTTTTCTTTATATGTGTCTTATGAAGGTTGTTAAACTGATTAGGTATTATATGTACTTTTATTGACTACTGAATAAAAAGAAGTCATTTTTATTAATGGAAATGTTGTAGCTGTTTTTTTTTAATAAAAGTTATCTATCTAACCATTAATATATCCATCTACCCAACATACTTTGGATTTTTTATCAAGGCCATATACTGTATGGCCAAGTGAATTAATTGAGGATATATGATTCAGTAAGGAGAAAGTTTAATACATATAGTTTCCAACCTGCCTTAAACTGGATCTTGCTGGTGTATTTATAGATCTATCTATCTATTAAAAAAAGATTTCTAAACCCGGTTAGGTTACTTACCAAAACCTATACAGAAAATGTCTGAAATTAATGTTAGTATTGTAGAGCTTCCTGTATACCATTAAAGCAAGCTGTTTCTCAAACTGGCTTCCTGAATGTCCCTCTTAAATTTACATGCTTCATAGTCTCAATCACAAGAGATTTAGAGCTGTAAATTGAGTTATTCAGGCAAAATATTGAACTTAAAGTCATTATTACAAGCTGGCTTGCCTTTATATAAAAAACTCTTTTATTCTGTGTAGGCATTTTTGTCCAGTTTTTAGAAGATTTAGAACATAATGCTTCAGTAGCCACTTACCGATTTCTTAATCCCCAACTATTCGTGTACTTTAATTTCTATGATGATGTTTGTTAGATTTATAATCTTGGCAGGCCTTGGCAAGGCAGTTGGAAAAATTATAGCCATTAGATTCACAGTGGTAGCATCAGCTGTTTTTCTCTCCAGTGTTAACTTCCTTATAAAATTTAGAACTTTTATTCTCAGGTATCAGGAATATACATTATCTGTGTAGCACTGTATATTTGGGACTTTGGATAGACTGATTTTGCTTATTTTATTTATTTCCATTAATTGTTTAAAACTGTTTTACCAAACTAGAGATCTAAACCATGTAAGCAAGTTTCACTCCTTTATAAGAATTTAGAAATTAACCAAATTGGTACACTGAGAAAAGCTAGTTAATTCATTCAGCAAACAGTGAGTGTGTAGTGTGTATAAGTTCCCATGCCAATTTACTAGGAGATAAAAGTCCTTATTTTGTTTATTGGTATTCTTACTAATTTTAACTTCTGTGGTTCATAAATTTGTAATCCCTTAATCAATTTTTAAATCTAATTAAATTTGAATATTATAATCATTAAAATACTATTTGTTTATATAAGCTTATGGATATGACATAAAAAGCAACAGTAGCATTGAAGTTATTAGCCCTTAAGATAATATTTTCAAATAATTATCCTTAAAAATACCCTACTTATTCTGCCATATTTCATCAAAACTATTTATATATACCATTTTCATCCCTTCCAGCCATCTTATTTAATTTTAAGCCATGTAATGCCAGTCTAAAGGAGTACACATATATATTCAAGTACATTGCATATCTAGTCCCACAAAAACAAATAAAAAAGGGAAGCATAGAATTTTCAATATAGTTAAGCCACACTGTTTCCCCTGATTTTGAAAAATCCCTTGAGACGCAGGTTTAACTTGTTTTCTTGGTTGAAGTGATGGATTGCCTATTTCACAACTATCTCAGTAACTAGCAGCCACCAACTGCAGAGCTATATTGTTCTACCAAAGCAAACCATTATGGGAAGCCAGTATTTTGTCCTCCTGCCCTATCTTCACCTCTAAGTTACTTATAAAGTTTTCATAATGTACAAGCAATTAGAAAATTCTGAGTGATTTTTTTCCATATTGTTAAAATACATGAACCAAAAGAGGTGAATGATTTTGGTAAAACACATTCAGAATTCTCAATAAAGCAATACATTGGAGTCAATGGGAGTGTGCTGCCATTGCCATTCAGGGTTCTCCTTTGTAATCTCTAGCAGGAAATCTATAAATCCCAATGACCTACAAGCACAAGACAAGGACTGCAGGTGCTCAAGCAACCTGATATCATTAGCAATAATCAATGCGTGGCTGTGTTTTCTTACTAAGACATGGGTAGAGTACCAAATTACTGAGCAACGCTAGATCTCTCTTATATCGAGCTCATTAGTCATAGAAGAATTCATTAATCATTTCAGCTTCTAAGAAAAATGTAACCTAGGAGTTGGCAGAACGATCAATGAGGCATAAGTGAAAGGGTGTGTGTATGTTTGAAGAGGAAGAGAAAGAGAATTGCAAGTTTAGCATATCAATTAATTGGACCTATCTGTGCTTGAGTATGGAAATAGGACCTATTTGTATTTGAGCATGAGACTGGTACTTATGGCTTTGAACATATGGATAGACAGAAAACAATTCTCTTTATATTTTTATATTTATACTCTGTATCAGTTTAAAGTTTCTTTTTTTTCCCAGGAAACAAAATCAATCAACTTTCTAAACTCACCGCTATTTGTTCTCACATCCTGTTAATTCCTACCATCAAATTATAGCTCGACTACACCCCTCTTTCCATGCATACTGCTGGCATCTTATTTCAAAGTCATTTTTTTTCCTGAAATGTTCTAATAAACTGATGATTGGCTTGTCTGACATTTTCCTCAGTCCATCATTAGTATTGTGTCAGGAAGATCTTCCTAAACAGTCACTTACCTGTTTAAAAATAGTATAGAGCTCTCTACTGTGAGTGTATTTTAGAGAGACTGCTTAACAGTGTAGACAAGCATTTCAAAGAACAGAACTAGAAATCAAAATATAACAAAGGACTTGTATGCATATAAACATAGCCCATAGGCACACACAATAGTGTGGTGAAGGCCTAGGGTGGAGTGGGGGCTGGGAGGAGAGTGACAAAGTGTGGGGAAAATAACAGACCTTTAGGTAAGGTCTGTAGTATTCTCAACAATAAAAAATGTCATGTCCTGTAAATTCAGAACTCAGGTATTTTTTCATTACAACGTAGTTCTGTTTAAATTTGACCCATCCCACCTTTATAGATTCATCTCCTACCACTTTCATCTTCTTGCACATCTTATACACATTCAAACCTACCCACTATGGTTTAAATCTGTCACACTTTTTTTTTCATTGGTTAACCCCTTCCCTCTCTTGGCATTTCCTTTGTCCCTAGTCATTTCTTGTTTAGATTTCATCTACTCATTCATCAAGGTTCTATGTAAATGTCTCTTCCTCTTTAAGTCTCTTTCACCCTATTGAGTTTGTCCTCTACTCTTGCAATGTTTCAGAGCACATGGTTCATACTTGGATTACTGTACCCATCCCATTTTATTATACTTATTCATTTGTGTATTTGAAAGGTACCAGTGACTCTCCCATTGCACCTGCTCATGAATATTTGTTGAATGAGTGAATTTTCTGTCCATCTCAACTCAATGCATTGTGGCAATGGCATTAAAATATACATACCACTTTTTGTTTTTGTTTTTGCAAGTCACTTTAGAAAATTAAACCAAAATTATAGTCATGTTAATTAATAGTGTAATTTTGCATGTGCTAGAACAGTTGAGATTTGGTTATTCCTAAGTTGTATTTCCTGCCCAAATTCCACAACTCCCTAACTCATCAGCTTTTTTGCAAAGAACACTTTAATTATTGCCTTGAGTAGAGTGGATGTGATTGATTCTACCTTCTCTGCCTGATTAGGTAAACAGGGTTGGAGCTGGACACACCTTTCTTTTTTTAAAATATATTTTTATTGATTTCAGAGAGGAAGGGTAAGGGAGAGAGAGATAGAAACATCAATGAGAGAAAACCATCTATAGGCTGCCTCCTGCATGCTCCCCACTCAGGATTGAGCCCATGACCTAGACATGTGCCCTGACTAGGAATCGAACCCTGACCTCCTGGTTCATGGGTTGATGCTCAATCACTGAGTCATGGCGGCTGGACTGGACTCACATTTCTTAGTTTTCTTCTGTTCATCACTTTTGATACTATTTCTGTCTTTGGCTCAAGATTTTATTTTTTTATTTTTATATTTTATAAATATTTAACTTGCACATTGAATGATTCTCAGTAATTTTGCAGAACCCACTAGCCAGAGTTTATTTCTACATACTGATTATAGTAATTACTAGAGGCCCAGTGCACGAAATTCATGCACTTGGGGGGAGAGGTCCTTCAGGCTGGCCTGCGCCCTTTCGCAGTCCAGGACCCCTCGGGATGTCTGACTGCCAGCGTAAGCCTGCTCCCAGTCGGACCTCCTTAGTGCTGTGCTTGCAAGCCTTGAGTCTGGCTTCTGGCTGAGTGGCGCTCCTGCTGCGTGGAGCGCCTGCCCCCTGGTGGTTAGTGAGCATTATAGTGACTGGTCGTTCCTCCGTTTGGTCTATTTGCATATTAGCCTTTTATTATATAGGACTAGAGGCCCAGTGCACAAAAATTTGTGCACTCGTGGGGGTCCCTCAGCCCGGCCTGTGCCCTCTCGCAGTCTGGGACCCCTCGGGGGATGTCCACCTGCTGGCTTAGACCCACTTCCCAGGGGATCGGGCCTAAGCTGGCAGTCAGACATCCCTCTGGCAGCCCAGGAGCCCTCAGGGGATGTCCACTAGCCAGTGGGGACCAGGCCTAAGCTGCAGTTGGACATCCTTAGCACTGCTGAGGAGGCAGGAGAGGCTACCGCCATCACTGCTGTGCTGGCAGCCGTCAGCCTGGCTTGTGGCTGAGCAGAGCTCCCCCTGTGGGAGTGCACTGACCACCAGAGGGCAGCTCCTGCATTGAGCGTCTGCCCCCTGGTGGTCAGTGTGTGTCATAGTGACCAGTCATTCCCAGTCGTTCTGTTAGGGTCAATTTGCATATTACCCTTTTATTATATGCCTGGTGCATGGGTGGGAGCTGGCTGGTTTGCCCTGAAGGGTGTCCCGGATCAGGGTGGGGGTTCCGCTGGGCTGCCTGGCCAGCCTGAATGAGGGGCTGAGGGCCGTTTTCAGACTGGCCACACCCCCTTCAGGGTGGGGGTCCTTGCTGGGGTGCCTGGCCAGCCTGGGTGAGAGGTTGATGGCTGTTTGCAGGCTGGCTACAGTCGCTTCAGGGTGGGGGTCTCCCCTGGGGTTCCTGGCCAGTCTGGGTGAGTGGCTGATGGCTGTTTGAAGGCTGCCAAGCCCCTCAGTAGGGACCCTCATCCCATGAGGGTGTGGCCAGCCTGGGTGAGGGGCTGATGGCTGTTTTCAGGCTGGCCACACCCCCTTCAGGGTGGGGGTCCTTGCTGGGGTGCCTGGCCAGCCTGGGTGAGAGGTTGATGACTGTTTTCAGGCTGGCCACAGTCGCTTCAGGGTGGGGGTCTCCCCTGGGGTTCCTGGCCAGTCTGGGTGAGTGGCTGATGGCTGTTTGAAGGCTGCCAAGCCCCTCAGTGGGGACCCTCATCCCATGAGGGTGTGGCCAGCCTGGGTGAGGGGCTGATGGCTGTTTTCAGGCTGGCCACAGCCCCTTCAGGGTGGGGGTCCCCACTGGGGTGCCTGGCCAGCCTGGGTGAGGGGCTGATGACTGTTTTCAGGCTGGCCACAGCCCCTTCAGGGTGGGGGTCCCCACTGGGGTGCCTGGCCAGCCTGGGTGAGGGGCTGATGGCTGTTTGCAGGCTGGCCACGGCCCCCAGCCACCCAAGCTCCCAGTGGAGGCTGGCTGGAAGCAGGTATCTGGGATTTATTTATCTTCTATAATTGAAACATTGTTGCCTTTAGCGGAGGCCACAGCTGGCCAGGGCAGGTGGGAAGCTTGGCTTCCTCCATCGCCGGGGCAACGAAGCCTCCTGCTTGCTCCAGCTCCCTGGCTGCTGGCGGCCATCTTGGTTGGGTTAATTTGCATATAGTCGCTCAGATTGGCTGGTGGGCATGGCTTGGGGCGTAGAGAAGGTATGGTCAATTTGCATGTTTCTCTTTTATTAGATTAGATGACTGCTTTAAAAACTCATATCCATGGGTTATACCAACCTCTGGTTTATATAATCAAGACATACTGAATTTTGTATGTGTATTTTATGAAAACTATTTAGCTAAGATAAACCAAGATTTTGAGAAACTCACAGTGTATCCTTTCGTTTACGGTCTGGCACAGAGCACAAATAAAACATTATTTTTGAAAAGTTGAATGAGACGCCTATGGGGATAATTCATATTTGCTTTATGGTTGCACTATGATTAGTGAGTTAACCATATAATTTCATTTAACTGCAAAAATTTTGAGGCCATACCATGAGCTTGCAGAAGAAGTTATGTGCTTAGAAAAATTAGTGTAGTCCTTATAGATGCTTGTGCTAGAATCAAATTTGGCTGTGACTCCTCGCATTTTCATAGGCCTGCTGTGTGATGCCTGCAAGTTACTGAAAACTGGAGACTTTTTTACAACATATTTAAAATGAAACTAAAAGTAGTATTTATCACAGAGGGACTTTGAGGTGACTAAATCAGATAATTACTGTAAACATAAAATAGTATGTGGTATTTGATAAACATTAAATTTTGGCTGTTTAATTATTAAGGGTAATTTTCAAAACATTTGTCAAATTAATGAATGAATGAAAAACACAGATGTTATTGTAATACTTTACATGTATATCCCTTTTATTGAATTTTTATTTTTATAAATATCTAACTTGTACATTGAATGATTCTATGTAATTTTGTAAAAATTGAACTCTACTTTGAGTTGTAACTAGAAAAACTTCTATCAAGATTTAATATATGCAAATCCTGAAGTAGTGTTTCTTTTGGTACTACTGCTACAAATACTATCATTTTACAGCATTTATTTATTTTACAGCATTTATACATTTTACAGCATTTAATATATTTATTCCATTAACTTGTTTCATTCTTAGAGCAATTTCTGTGAGGACAGTTGCTATTTCCCTTATTTTATAGATGAAGAGACACTAACACACAGAGGGATTAATAGACTTGATCTGTGCCATTTAGCTTTTAAGTTGCAGGCCCAGTCATGGGACTTAAGTATACTTACTACTGTACTTTCTGCCTCTTTTCCCTAAATGTTGGTTAATTTAAAATTGGAGAATGATCAGCTCCTTTATGTAATATAACATGGATAGAATATTTATATGGAGAAGAGTTTAGGGAGATGGAGATGGAGGTACTGGTCACAAGTGTTTGTGTAGATGTAAACGTAGCTAAATAACACATGGAACATGCAGGCATATTTTAAATGCATGTACAGTTGAACATAAATGTTTTATATATCATCTCAAAATATGTTTATTTACAGATATTTAACCATAAATGTCAAGTTAATTTGCATTCAAGAAAATTAAATGTCTACCCTTCAAATCTTTAAGATAAGGTCTTTTGTCATCTGGTCAGTAGTAATTTCTTCAGTTTCGTGCCTTGCCATTTTCTCTTCTTTCCAAACACATAGTATGATTTAGTTATTGTGCTTAGTAATTGTTTCATACCTCGACTTATTTTCCTGTGATATTCACTCTGCCTTTCTGTCAGCTGAGGATTGTCCTGGGAAATGCTGAGTGATCTTTGAAAACAGTTCATAGGTGGCCCCCTCTGTGGAACCTTTTTTGAGCTCTCTAGATGGAACACTCCCTGGGTATCATAGTATTTTAGTTGTCCTAGTACATTAAATTTATCTAAGTTATTTTGGCACAAAGATGAGTTTAGTAAATAGCTCAAAAATGATCTCAGAAGAATTAGGATATAAGTGTTTTTGTTTTGGAGTTTATTGAGGAAAGTTAAAAGGAGACATATGTAATACTCTTTGTAATACTTTAAGCAATAAAACAATTTTTTAAAAAAGAAATATAGCAAGACTGCTGGGCCTTGCTAAGAGTCAACTTGAAGTTAGTGATCATGAATTTAAAATGAGACAACTCAGAATGATTATGTTTTCTTATGGAAGATTTAACAACAAGAGAGTGAGCAAGGAATGAATGGGCAGTTGGCTGTAGTGGGGTTTAAGATTTATCAAATGATGTCCAGAAATGAAAGAGGGCAAAGGAATATGAGTGCATATGCATGAAAGTGTTTATAATGAAAAACTATGGAGTTTATGCTTGATAAGAAGAAAAGTGAGAGTATGAATGGTTTGATGAATGTTGGAAAACCAGTGGAATTAATGAATTGTGAGGCATGGTGATATCAAGGAATTGTTTGAAGAGGGTTACTAGATAAGGTAAGCTGGTAACATAGGAGGTGGAGGTTAGAAAATGTGATGCTTAAAGCTGATTTTATGACAAAATCTAGGGTATAACCATGGGAACAAGTGGCCAACACAGGGCGGAGGACAAGATCTCTGGAATAAAGGATTTCAATGAATTACTAGGCCAAATTTACTAGTGAGAAAATTGTTTTCAATGGTTATTTAAATCCCATAAATTATGATGAGTCATATATTGAAGAGTGTGACAATGAGGCAGGAACTGAAATCTTTAGGAATGAAAGGGCATGATGACCTCATTTGGACAGCTTCTTAGTCTACTTTCACAGAAACTGTTTCCTCTTTAGAACATTTTCAACAGTGCAACAATATGCATTTTTTTGTACTTTATTCAGGATAGTTTCACATATAGCCAATTATTAGCAGTTTCCTTTTTGCCCTATTTTGTACTGGCTTTTAGTAATTCACTAGTTTGCAAGGTTAATTGTGTCATCATTGCTTTCCACACTTAAAGATAAAATATGCAGTCAGTATTTGGATAGTGGCAATTTTTCTTCTTGAAAGAAAATACCTCTTAGCTACAAGATTGGGCCAGCAATAGTAATAGAATTATTCTCCATGGAGAATACATTTTGTTTCTCATGATCTCACTTCTAACATTAGCCTTAATCTGTGAGCAAAATCAGCAATCCTAAAGCAAAAAGAAAATAATTATATTTCTGTAAATGGAGAGTCAGAAAAATTACCAGCACACTGAATATATATATTCCTATCTCCTGGGTAACAGGTTTGTTGTGGTGGCGCTTATTTTTGTTTTCCCCTTGGTTAAGGGAACTTGCTATGGGGCAAATGCAGCATGTTGATAAGAAAAAAGCCTATTAAGTATTTCACAAATTACCTGAAGCCCTCAATCTACCCCATCAAGTGGTAAATGATTCCCAATGATAGAGTGCTCCGTGTTCCAAGTTCAGCAGTGCAGATTGATGGGTATTTTCAGATCATTCCTGAAATTATAGTGCATTTGAACAATGTGAATTCTTGAGGTATGTAGTACAAATGTTCATCTTTCTACGTCTGAAATAGCAGACAGAGCCTTTCAGCTAAGTAAGACTCAAATGTGATTTAGAATCTCACTGCACATCAATCACTAAATATGCAAATTGTTGTGACTCTCAGGAGAGCCATGGCTGATTCATTGAGAGGGAATGGCCGTGTCAATGGAAGGGAGTTATCTTCTCCCATCTCCAATCCTTTACACAGGTTACTCATGTGAACAGACCAATTTCTCTGCCACTCCAATTTTTTCACCACTTCAACTGATGCTGTCTCTTCTAGCACGTCACTACAGATTAATCTAGAGCATACTCCTACTCCACTAAATGTTACTGACCAGTCTTAGGCAATCACATGGCAAGTCAAATGTTTGTTAACATATGTGAAGTTCATCATATTAATTTGGTTCTGTGTTTTCTGTTTAATTTTTTTCTTCATGTATTAACAATACCATTTATGATATGACTCTCCCACAGAAGAGCTTGATCCAATAGCTGAAACCTGGAGTTAAGTGGTCCCTAGTATAGATCCTGAGCACCCTCTGCTACACTGCCCATATATTATTATTGTAATTGGTTTGTAGATTTGATTTTTCTTTTTAAAAACATATTTTTATTGATTCCAGAGAGGAAGGGAAAGGGAGAGAGAGATAGAAACATCAATGATGAGAGAGAATCATCGATTGGCTGCCTCCTGCAAGCCCCACACTGAGGATCGAGCCTGCAACCTGGGCATGTGCCCTGACCTGGAATCGAACCATGACTTCCTGGTTCATAGGTCGATGCGCAACCACTGAGCAACACTGGCCAGGCAATTTGACTTTTCAACTGAAACAACATAGAACAAGTGTTTTCTATTAAGAGGGTATATGCAGTTGGGTTGAGGACAAGTGCATCTGAGTTGCCTGGGTAGTTCCTTTTTTTTCCCCTTGTTCTTTTTATTTATTTATTTTTATAACATACATATTCCTTATTTCCAGCCACTCCACAAACAAAGCTACTAAGACTCAGGGGTCAGGTATGAGAAATCTGATAAAAGTCTGTGCTTAACCCAGTGTTGCAAGTACAGTGAGCTGGGCTTCTCATCGGCTGAATTGACGAGAGGCCAGGTGTGCTTTCTCAGTCATCATGCCTTGCCCCTCAAAGGAGAACTCCTTATTAACAGTGATGCTAAATAATTGACAATCCTAATCATGGATTTTTAAATGGATTTTTAATGACTACATCTGTAAAGAATCATAAAATGATCTGACAGTCTCTTTTTATCTGTTTGATTTTTACGGACAAGGGAATTGAAACAGTTATATTTCAAGACTCCTAAACCAATACTTTTTTTTGTTATACCACAGTGCTTCAAAAATAATTATTTGCTACTAGCTATATGAAAAAAACAACAACCCACAACCATTAAGGCATTTTTAAACTGTTCAAAAATTAAGTTCCTCTCTCAAGGCACTTAACATCTAATTGGCAAGACAATGCAAACTGTTTATGCCACTCCCATGATCCTTAGCAGCATGTCCACCTTGCACGATGGTCCATGTTGTGATGCGTTCCCTTCTCTTTCCAGCTTCTGCTTCCTATTTACATCCTCAATGTGATGGAAACATAGATCTGCCGTGCTTTCTAGTGGTGGAATAGGGCCTGGCCCAGAGTCAGTGTTCACTGAAGTTTAGAGAAAGGACTGAAGAGAAGCCTGGATCTCGTCCCATTGGTGCCTGTTCTTCACTAGCCCTGAAGTGTCCCAAATCAACTCCTAATTTCCCCAGCTTTTCAAACCATGCTAATAATTCAAGGCCCAGCAGTAGTGCTCTCTCCTTCATATAGCCCTCCCTCTCTCTTTGCCTGCCTCCATCCCCAAGCCCCACTCTGTCACTGCTTTTGGGTTTCTTTCCACCTGGCTCCTGTCCCTGTCCCATCCCACCCTGTCTATGCATATGCATTAAAGATATATTGAAAGCTTACAATCCCTCAGATTCTTTGATAAGAACTGAGGGATAAAGCAGATATCCCCTTAACTTGAGGGCTCTATTTTAATTTTTCTCCAGAACTGAGCAGTTAAAATCAGATGGGGTTGCTGAGTGTTTGGTTGCTTTTTCAGTGTCACTGTGCCAAATCCAACAGGTCCAGCGTAGGTGCTGTGTATCCATTCCTTACTTAGGTTTACATCTGCCAGAGATTGTAGCTGGAGAAACATAATCTTTTTTAAAAATCTGTCTTTGTTGAAAGTGTTACTGATTCCCATTTGTTTGTTTGTTTTTCCCATTGACTCCCTCCACTCCACACTCTCCCCTCCCAGGCCTTCACCACTTTATTGCCTTTGTCCATGGACTATGCATATAAATTCCCGGTTAATCTGTCTTCTCATCCCCCCTTCCCTCTGAGATTCATCAGTCTGTTCCATGCTTCTGTGTCTCTGGATCTATTTTGTTCATCAGTTTATTTTGTTCATTAGATTCCACAAATGAGTGAGATCATGTGATATTTATCTTTCTCTGACAGCTATTTTGCTTAGCATAGTACTCTCCATGCTATTGCAAATGGTAAGAGTTCCTTCTTTTTTACATCCACGTACTATATCATTGTGTAAATGTACAATAGCTTTTTTATCCACTCATCTTCTCACATCTAGGAATATATTCTAAGAACCCCGAAACACCAATAAGAAATAATATATGCACCCCTGTATTCATAGCAGCACAATTTGCAATAGCTAAGATTTGGAAACAGCCCAAGTGTCCATCAGCAGCAGAGTGGTTAAAAAGCAAACTATTTTTCATATATTAATCAGGACTACATTTTACTTCCATATCAAATTATTCTGACATAAACAAAAGTCATGACACAAAACATTGTTATTATTTTCTAGTTATCATATTCACTGAGTAACTTTGACTATAGTTTTTAAAAATGTATCCAAATGATTTAATAGATTAAAATTATAATCCTGAGTGAATAAAGTAGCTAATTAATATTTAGAGAGAATAAGGATATGGCACAAAATCTGTGTGATAAAAGTTTCAACAACAGAAGTAGAAATACTCTGAGGTTTCTGAACATTAGTCTACTGAAGGCATAAAAATGTCATCATTGTCAATATTTCACATTTACTACTTGAAATAGAATTGATAATGATAAAATAGCTTCTCTATGCTACTAATACGACTCAACCATTTGAATAGCCTATGTGTGACATAAGCCCAAGGTTCTAGAATAGTGCTGTCCAATAGATTTTTCTGTCACAATGGAAATTTTCTGTATTTGTGCTTTCCGATATTGAAGTCACTATCACTAGCCACACGTGGCTATTGAACACTTAAAATGTGGTTAGTTCGTACAAGTAACCTGAGGCTGAATTTTTAATTTTATTTAAATATTATTAATTTAATTTTGTGTAGCTTCATGTGGCTATTGGCTACCATATGGGACAGAGCAATGAGACTGTAGAGATTTCCAAACCACCCTTAAGATGGTAACTCACACAAGGGTAGGACACCTTGTCATTCTTAGACCAGTGTAAACACAAATCTTATATTTAACAATGACCATGAAATATCCAATCAAAACTAACATTAAAAGACAATTTTGATATTTATTAATTTTTCGAGAAGTGGTCAAAATATTTAAGGATCCTCTTTTTTCATCCCTCCCCTTAAAGACATCTCACTATGCTTCAGTGCTTTATTCTCCCTCCCCTTCTGAACACTCCCCCAAACCAATACTTTCATATCATGTATCCTTCCCCTCTCTCACTGGCCCCCTCATTCCACCTCCTCTCTAGTTCAGTTCTATCTCTGTAACCATTATCTCAACCAATACATCAACAGGACCCTGAGCTAGAACACTAAACACAAAGTCCTTATCCTCAGAGAGAGGTTGGGGCAGGCTGTAATTGTAAGTTCAAAGTTTGCTATCTGCCATAACAGTAAATATTTGTAAGGCCTAACTTTGGGTTATATATTAGAATCATTTGTAGATGTCACCCTTTTTCTACCCTCTAGGCAAGATTATTTCTAATCTGAATTTCATGAGGCCTCTAGAGTTTTAAGAAAAGCTAGTGTTTACTGAAAGCTTTGACTAGTAGCAGTACCTCAAGGCAAGAATAACATCTCAAGGTCACTTCCACCCCTTTGATCTGGTAGAAAATGGAGTGATAAATGCACTGAATATGTTTGAAATCTATGTGCACATTACTTTGTAAGTGAAAGTAATTAGCAGGTGTAAGGACCAAACCCCCCCCACCCCCCCCCACACAAAAAAAACAGATGCCCTACATCTTCCCTGAATTGACAGTCCTTTAGAATTTAGGTTTTATTCATTTGGGATTCATTCAACAAATATTTGTTGAGCCTTGATTGTGTGTAAGGTACTGTTTTTAAAATAATTCACATGCATTTATAATAAATAAATGAAGGTGGTTCTTGCCCACATAAAGCCTGGAAGGTATAAGGGAGGCAGAGAGAAAACAGCAAAACCCATAATATTCTCTCTATATAAAAGGCTAATATGCTAGTGTCCTACTGTCTGACTGGTCGCTATGATGTGCACTGACCACCCTGCTCAATGCAGGGCCTGCGATGACGCGCACTGGCCATTTACAGAGAAATGGCACTATGGACCTGGCATCCACAAAGGAACACTCGGCTTCCCCCAAGTGGGACACAGGCCCTGCCACCACCCCAGAATGACAGCCCACCAAATCGCAGCCAACACTGCCGAGACCTTGGCCCACAGCCCAGCCCAGGCTAGAAACAGTCACTGTGGGCACTGGGTAATGACATCACATAGCAACACCCGGCTTCCTCTCCCTAAAGACTACTAGCCTCCTTGGAGTTTCTTCAGCCCAGGAACATGACTTGCTTTTTAGCCAGGTGCAAACATTTCACACTTTAACCAAATGTCTGTGAAGCATTTTCCCATGCCTCATCTCATTTGATCCTCACAGAAGTCCTGGAGTAGGTAGATAGGAGACTGGGTGGAATCCTATTTTCTTTTCATTAGCTGGAAAATGGAGATTTAGAAAGCTTAGAAACTTGACCCAACTGAAAAGAAGTAAGAAATGGTGGACCTTGACAATGACTTCAGGTTTTCTCACTGCACAGAATATAGTCAAACACTGCTACAGTTAAATATTTTACCCTTTGTTCTCCCTGCATGATCTACAATAATAATCTGCTTCGTGTAGATATTTACTGCTGTGTTGCTGACAATTACCTGAAAGAGAAGTTGGTGTGCTTCACTGGACTGGAAAAAGTTTAACTAAATCATCAAGCAGGTCTAATTAAGCAAGTTTGTTCTATATCTATAAAAGGCTAAGTTGACTTGCACATGAACGATACATATGAAGCTCTCACTGGCACCAATTGCACGAGTGTGTTTCGATCTGTCATTGTTAATCGTGAATTTGGTTGACACTTCTATTATAGAGAAAGGGTAAATAGTGATATTAAAATATTTCTTCTAATTAATTTCCTTTCAATGTGCACGAATCCACGCACCAGGCCACTAGTAAATTGTGATCACTGTGATGGAGGTATGAATGGTATTGAATGATAGAATGTAGCAGGACAGGGATGTTATACAAACACATGACCATTAGAAAATATGTCCTCCATAAAATACAGAGTAGCACGTATACACAGAGATTTTCTTTAGTTTGTTGTATACTCCTTGTCTTTGGTATAATCTATCATTTTAGTATACATTTCCATTCACATATGGCCTTTGATAAACCCACAATCTGACCTTTAGAATAAATATGAAATATTTAATGAAGACCTCAGGTTATTCTATGAAGGTTCTGAATGCCACTCAACAGTTGAGTTTGAGTAACATTTCTCTCTTTGCCTAAGGAGCAATTATTTGCATTTTAAAAGATATCCATTTATTTTATGAAAATGAGTAGAAATTGAAAAATGAAATGTTTATATTGATTCTATAAATACATGAAAATCATGCATGTAATATTAACCTCATGTGGTTCTAACCATATTAAACATAAACTGGTAGATAGTGGGCTCCATTGAGAAAAAAATAAATTCAAAACATACTTACAACCTGTGAATACTGCAACATCCTCAGAGTGCCTCCATATTAAGACCTAATTGAGTATTTTAAAAATATATGCTGTGTCTCATGGAATAGAAACCTACCTTTTTATCATGTGAGTGTATTAAACTTTTGCACAAAATTCATTATGTAGCAATTAAATGGAATATTTCTCATATATCATATTTGTTCCCCAAGTGCTATGTATTCCCATTTTATATCTTATAAAATGCAGGTTAAATAACTTGAGGAACATAATGTAGCTAGGAAATTACATATATAGGATTCAGACTCAAATTCAGAATGATCTGGCCTCAAAGTCCATACTTCTTTCTAGTGAATGGCTTATTTTTAAAAGTATATTTATCAGGGATTTTAGTTAAATTATCAAGAAATTGGGGTTCTTCTGTAACTTGTGTAGACAACAATGAAGAGTGAAATTGCAATAGACAAAAGAGTCCTTGAAATATACTAATTTCCTTGCTGTTGTCAAGGAGGAGAACTTTAGTTTCTGTTTTCTTTTTAAAATCCAATTTGCTTTCCTGCCCCCCAAAATGCATCCATTTATATTTAGAAATTTACTGAAATTTTATATTGCTAATCCTGAGGGGAGGATTTTTTCTTTGGATTATGTATATCCAATTGGTATTAGGATATTGGGAAGTAAAGTGCAAACTTCTATTAAAGACTTCGTGATTTGAATTTATGAGCAGAAGAGCCACTCTGCAATGTATTTGCACCTTGATGTACATGCAAAGTTCTATTTCAACTTTTAGACCTTGACTTTAAATTTTCACTGATACCTTAAGAAATATTAGTTTATTCATATTTAGGATCCATCTATCCATCACTCTGGATGCACATATACAGAGTATCTCCTTTGTGCATTTTATTTTGAAATATTGCCTGTAATCAGTTCCTTACTTTTAAGAAAAGTGTGGCTTTTTCTACAAGTCTGAAAGTCCACACAGGAATGTTGTTTTGGAGAATATTCCAGAGATTACTGAGTGTAATTTAGCAGTAAAGTCAGTTTATACAGTAGTTTGCTTTGCAGAAACATGAACCTATCAGAGACTCACTTCTCCATATTGTGTGGGAAAATTACACTGGCTGCTTTCAGAAGTTATTGAGGGAATACATTTTGGAATATTTCTGCTTCTCAAAGCAGAAACATGGATGCTTTGTTCTTGAAATATCAAACATAAAAATTCATGAAATTCTGATGTCCCACCTGCTCCCTTATTTGGGCTAAATGCTGTGGTAAACTTTTCTTCATGTTGAAATATTTGAAAATAAAATCAATACCCACATACACAATTTATTTACTTGAACAGTGCTGTTGAATCCTAATTACTAAACTAATATACTGCTTCTTCCCAGGGAATATAGAATATTATTGTTTACTAGAGGCCCATTGCACTAAGAGCTTCATGCAATAGGCCTTCCCTTCCCCTGGCTGCTGGCACCAGTTTTCCTCCAGCACCCAGAACCCAGGTCTTCGCTCCGGCCCGGAGCCTTCCATCTTCCCTCCACCGCTTTGCGCCTACGTATGCAAATTAACCGCCATCTTTGTTGGGTTAATTTGCATACTTTCCTGATTGGCTGGTGAGTGTAGCAGAGGGATGGTCAATTTACATGTTTGTCTATTATTAGGTAAGATGACACATTTTTCCTCACTGGCTACCTTACCTTCTCTTCTCAACTCTTCTTGGAGGCTCTTGGATTAAAATAGAGGAGCAGAAGTCTTACATAGAAGTAATATGTTGACAAATGGTGGTTTTTATCTTGATAATTTCACCAAATGTATGAACTGATTTGGTCGCTTCTTGGAATAAGTGAACTGAATGCCCTCTGTGTGTGTTTCAGGACAAGTGGTCTAATCAAGTTCAACTGTTCTGTGTCTATTTGGCTCAGCTTAATTAAAATTCAGCCCTGCTTTTGAGCAAGCCACAGTGGTTTGGCAGACCTTCAAAGGGATATAGGACAGCAAACAATAAAAGTGATAAAAGCACACAACAACAATCAATACAATGCCAAACCCTCCTTACTTTTACTTACAAATCAAGTAGAAAGTGGTCCCTTGAAACAATCTCATCTACTTCTGGTGATACAATTAACATTTTTGAAACACTTTCTTTGTAAGTTTGCCTGGACATTCCTCGTCAATGGGCTTCCTTTTTTGTGTATTTACTACTAATGAAGCAAAAGAAGATGATAGTAAATCAGCACAATACAAATCCTTTTTAAAATGTTTATTATTTTGTTTTATTTGTTGCACTCGAATGAAAAATTACATGAAGGATTTTCACCTTTATGAGGAAGAGAGCCATAATTCATCTTCCATTCATTTGTGGTGGTTGGGGAGAGGGCATATTCTTGGTGATCATCCTTTTTATTCAGTCTCCTGTCTTTGGCTGCCTGCCCTGGTCCCAGATTTTCTCACAAATCGCCATCTGGCATTCTCACTGTCCCTCACATATAGCTCCTTCAGGACCTCCTGCAAGCAGGCTGGAGAATTTCACAGCTTGGGGACATGAGAGTGTACATGAAGTTGCACCCACTTGAAGGTGGATTTCTCACCTACAATCTTCATATATGTTATTGCTAGCTGTATTTTTAAATACACAGCATTTGAAGAATGGAGATTGGAAAAGCCAAATCTCTGTAATTCATATATTCATCTTGGAGCATTAGTGTGTGTAAATTCATATGGAAGATGCTTTTAAAAATTCAGAGATATTATTACTCTTAAAGTACAAGGGATTATAGTATCTCACATTTATCAATGAGTGCTTTTGTCTGCTTGGGCTGCATATGTAAATATTACATCATAACTGAGATCTTATAAAGGAAAGTTTCACAAGGCATCCCAAAAATGTACACAGAAACAACAGTTGTTCAAGATATCTGAAAGTGTTTTGTTATAGTTTTCATGTCAAAGAAAGCCTATCTCTTCTGTGTGTATGCTTTAGGTTTGATTTGGGCTTCTGCATTTTATTTAATCACTGAGATAATTCTTGCAAAGGCATATTTCACTATCCTCTTAGCATTATCACTGACTTCTATAGTGGAAAGAGAGATGCACAACATTCACAGAATTCTGGCCAGTGGAATGGCTGGTCACAAGGCCAAGATTTTATGGACTGTTTCTATGGCTCTATCCTAGCATGTCTCTTATCAGCTGTAAAGGAAGTTATGTACTTTTCATTTTCTTTTTTAAAGATATATTTTTATTGATTTCAGAGTGGAAGGAGAGGGAGAGAGCGATAGAAACATTAGTGATGAGAGAGGATCATTGATTGACTGCTTCCTGCATGCCCCACACTGGGGATTGAGCCCATAACCCGGGCATGTGCCCTGACCAGGAATCGAACCATGACCGCCTAGGGGTCTATGCTCAACCACTGCACCACGCCGGCCAGGCTTCATTTTCTTCATATTCTGTTCATTACTTACTCATTGCTCTTAAATTTGCCAAAAGATTTCATTGTTTTCTTGTCTTAATAAGATCACAAATGGCAGAAAATAAATTTGGAAATGTAATTTAATTATTAATATAAGAAACAAGTTTCCTTAACACATGGGAACAAATCAGAATTTTGAATTTGAAAAGCCAGGTCAGGTGTTAATTTGTGTTCAAGATGCCATATTAAGATACCTGAATAGTTTTTGTACATTATTTATGCTTGTACTGATCCTAATACATATACAAGGTTTAATGAAATCCCTGTTGTAGTGTATCGGCTATGACACTTCAATTTTGTATCAAAATAGTTATATAGACTCAAATGTCCATAATTCAAAGTTGTAAACACAACTAATATTATTTCTGTTGTCAGGTAATTTAGTCAGTGTTTCCATGAGAACAGAAAATAAGAATATCCAGTGCTTATTCCTTATGGAAATTTCCATTATTTTTTGGGGTAGTAAATATTTTGGGAATAAAATTTATGATTGTAAAAGCTGACATTTTCTTAAAGTGGGTCATGATTGTTATAGTTTTATATAGATTGTATTGCTTAACTTTATTCTAATACAGTTTTTGCTAGGAAAAAATCATTCCTAAGCAGTGATGTTAAACAGTTATGACAAAAAAACAGTGACTGTCAGGTAAAATCAATCAAGTTTACAATATTTTTAAGACACTTATTGATTTGGTAAATTCTTCTGTTTTAACAAGCAGATGTCTTTTCTCATATTTTTGTTTATGTTCTGAATTATAATGTGTTGAACCTACATCCAAGCAACCAAACAAAGGTAAAAATCTCAGAGTGATTATCCAGAGTCAAACCAAATTAAAAATTGTATGACTCAGTAGACACTAAGTCAGCACCCTCACTCTCCAATTGATCAGATCTTTCATTCCTGAGAGGACATAACCTTAATCTGCTTTGGGTATTGAAACTTTCTCTGTCTTTGTTTCATTCTGTCTAATTTCTAAGCCAAATCCTCCAGCTTCCCTTTGAGATCATATCTAGGATAAGCTTATCTTGTTGTATTAGATCTCAGAAGTGTCTTAAAGCTAAATCATGAAGTAGTATCATTGGCAAGTAAAGTTTCATAGATGTGGATAGGTGATATCTGCATCAAATGAGAATTAATCTAAAATCTTTTGACATACTACTTTTCTATTTTAGTGAAATAGACAGGTTTTCACTGTTTCTTTTTAGTCTGTTATCTCAAGCTTAAGTTTACCACTATCCTCTCCACCCTCATTGCTCACTTTTGACCCATGTAGCTGCTAGAGGAAAAACAAAATAGGTGAAATCCATTCTGCCAGGGAACATTCATTAAAGTCTTTCCATATGCAGTGTCCACTAACAGTGAAGTTATGTGACACCAGAAAGATCAAGGATGAGATATACATATAGTTTATCAGCTGTATAGCCACATTAGGATTTGTGGCTATATATACCAAGTAGTGATAAGTGCTATGTTGAAAATAAATCAGGGAAACTACTTTAGATGATCAGTAAGTCTTTCCCAAATGAACTTGAGGGACTAAAAGAGCCAGTCATGCCAAGATGTGGGGAAGAATGTGTGAGACAAAGTGAATCACTAATACAATGGCCATGAAGTTGAAATGAGCTTGGTGTGGTCAAAGATCCAAGATAAATAAAATGTGACTAGAGTAGTAATTCTCAAAATGTGTGATTTGAAAATTATATTGTGGTTAAGTAAGACCTTGACATTGGGGAAATTGAATGTAGAGTATATGGTAGGATTTCTTTTTCTGTATTTGTAATTTAACCATAATTCTGAAAATATTTGCAAATGAAAGTTTTAAGAAGTAACTAGAGCTACTATAAAAGCAAAGTGAAGGGTTTTAAGTAGTGGAATGCTGCAATCTGCTCTGCACTTAAGGAAAATGTTGTTGCTATGATATTGGAAATGCGTTAGAAGAGACATCTAATGTGTATGCAGTGACCAATGGCTGGGACTGGTATGGTGGTAGTGGTGGCAAGAACTGTGGGCAGGTTCATGATAGTGGACATTGAAGTTGTAATTGACAAGGCTTGCTGATAGATTGTTTGTGAGAGGGACTCACAGAAACAGGAAGTCACAGATGATTTAAGTTTCAAGCCAGAGTCATTGGATTGATTTATTGAGAAGGCAAAAGTTGAAGTAGCAGGTTGACAAATAATGACATTTTATTAATATTATAAGAAGATTATTAAAGCAAATCTAAATAGACAATTTGCAATATTTTCATGAGTACTTATAATCAGTAGGTCTAGTGACAAATTTAGCTTGATGAATGCCATATTGACTATAAATAAATTAACTCATTTGGGTATTCTCACATTCATCCTGAGATTTTTTTAATTGAATGCATTTTTTAAAATAGGAAATTCTCGAGTTTATTAAAGAAAACAACTAACAATATCAATAGATATTCTTAATTTTCTCTTATGAATTTTTACACCCATATATAACTTAATTTTTTTAACAGATATTTGTGGAGTGGCTGCTTTGTACTAGGCACTTTTCTGACGAATGGGTGTATACCACTGAACAAAGCAGACCAAAATTTATGCCCTGATCAGGTTTAAATTCCAGTAGAGGTAAGCAAGACAATTTAAGAAAAATAAGTTAAATGAATGGTATGTTGGTGAAATAGTTTAACAATAAGTAAAATGACTGTTAAGCCAAATGATACTGAGTATATGAACAAAAATAAGGCAGAGAAGGAGGATTGGAAATATGAGGGAAGGAAGAGGTTGTGGTATGGAAGGAATTTTAGTATAAAATAAGACCCTTAGGAAAGAACTTGTTGAATAGGAATTGAGGGAAGAAGCCATGAGGATAACTGTTGAAAGAGCATTCCAGACAGAATAGTAAGTGGTGGACGTAGTGATGGATGGGCAGAGTGGTAAGAAGACAGTGAAATGTGCAAATAGGCAGATATAAGGGGATTTATATGCATCTCTGTGAGTACATTGCCTTTTATTCTGAGTGACATGAAAGGTTTTGAGAAGACTATTATATGGTTGGCCTGACTTAAAAGTAATACTCTAAACCAGGGGTGGGGAACCTTTTCTCTTCCAAGGCCCATTTGAATATTTATAACATTACTAGAGGCCCAGTACACGAAATTCGTGCACGGCTAAGGTCCCTAGGCCTGGCTGGCAATCAGGGCCAATTGGGGCCTTCCTTCTGGCTGCCAGCCAGGGCCTCCCTTCCCCAGCTGCCTGCTGGGGCCTTCCTTCATTCCGTGCCACTCCCTGGTGGTAGGTGCACGTCATAGTGAGCAATTGAACTCCCAGTCAAACTCCTGGGGGGACAATTTGCATATTAGGCTTTTATATAGAGAGATTTGAAGGCCATACACAATTATCAACTTAAAAATTAGCCTGCTATATTTCCTCAAACATTTAATTAACTTACCCCTAATGCCTTAACAGAACCAGACCAAATTATTTGGCAGGTGTTCCCCACCCCTGCTCTAGAACACAGGGGACCACGAGCTTAAGTGGAGAGGACAGTTAGTTGCTAGGCTATTCTAGTAAATCAGGTCAGAGACAGTATTATCCAAGCTAGGATGGTATTAATCAAGGGCAATGAGAAATGGTTGGATTCTGTGCATATTTTGAAGGTAGAGCTAATATGATTTGTTGATGGATTGAACATATGGTGTAAAAGAATGGAAGGTTTCAAAGATGACCTTATAGTTGTCCTGAAGGACTAGAAAGATGGCATTACCATCTATTGGTATGGAGAAAATGACAGGAAGAGTAGGTCTCAATTGTGGGCATGGTTAGGGGGTCATTTTGGACCTCATAAGTTTATTATGCCCATTAAACTTCCAAGTGGAGATGCCAATGGGTAGTAGACTGTAAGTAATCAGAAACCAAGTGAGAGGACCAGATCTTAGAGTAATTAGCAGTAACATTTCAAGTGGTTTTGTTTTTTTAGTTGTTGCCAAGAATTTAATATATAAGAATAAAGTCTTGTTAGGTTTAAATGCATTGAAGAGTGATCTTTTCAACTCTTATAAAAATTTTGTTCAGAATAATTTTATTTCAATAAGGAATCTGGAAGATCAAACATAGCTTAAATACATTGATATTATTAAAAGATTAGAGACTTAAGCATGTAATAAATTTAATAAAATGTTACTTTTTTTATAGGAGAGTGATCACAGCAGGGGGCTTTTTTCTTAAAGCAAATTGTATGTCTTTATCAGCACATTTTTAATAGAACGTGGAAAACTAAAATTAAGATCTCTTCTACTTCATAGTTTTAGGCACTGAAATAAGGAAATATATGAAACCATGTGATGCTAGCTTGGATTATCTTTGAAGCCTTTGATTGGAAATTTGTTACTAAACATTGTAAATGGTATAAGAAACAAATTTTGCATGTGAATGTGACCAGAGATAGTCTTCAAGCTTCTGTGTGCCCTCTGTTTTCCTATTGAATGCATGGAGGCAATAACACCAGATCTCATATATTTATTAGTTATTTGAAAATAAATATTATTTGAAAATAAAAATATACCTATAAATGTTTTCAACTCGTCAATGAAAATACACTTTTAAAAAAAACACCCAAACCTGCTATTTTTAAAATAATTATCTATATTTTTTGCCTGGCCAGTGTAGCTCAATGGTTGAGTGTCAACCCATGAACCAGGAGGTCACAGTTTGATTCCCGGTCAGGCCACATGCCCAGGTTGTGGACTCAATCCCAGAGGCAGCCAATCAGTGATTCTCTCTCATCATTGATGCTTCTATCTCTCTCTCCCTCTCCCTTCCTTTCTCTGAAATCAATAAAACATATTTCAAATAATATTTATTATTTATTTTTAATTAAATTTATTGGGGTGACATTGGTTAATAATATTATTCAGATTTCAAGTGTACTATTCCTTGATATGTCATCAGAATATTTCATTGTGTGCCCACTATTCAAAGTCAAATCTTCTTCCGTCACCATGTATTTGATCCCCATGTACCCTATACTACTCCCCCATCCCCTTACCTCTGGTAACCACCATATTATTGTCTATGAGTTTTTGTTTGTTTGTTATTCATGGTGGCCAAAACATGGAAACAACTGAAGTGTCCTTCTTTAGACAGTTAGATAATGAAGATGTGGTACATGTACACAATGAAATAGAACTCGATCATAAGAAAAGATAAAATACTGCCATTTGTGACAACATGGATGGATCTTGAGAATATAATGCTAAGTGAGATAAATCAGTCAAAAAAAGTTAAGAACCATATGATTTCACTTATATGTGGGATATTATACTGAAAGCAACAAACGAACAACGAATAAATCTGTTAGTTTTTATCTTTATCAACCTCTCTTTACCAGGACAGATTATTATTATTTTCAAATAAAGAAATTTAGACATTTGATTAAGGGTTGGAGTGGAGGACAATATTTCAAATCCTCTTGAATAGGAATGATTTTAAAAGCACCTTTATATTAGGCTGGAAAGAAGAGGTAGAAGAAAAAGAGGGAACTCAGGAGAAATTACTTACCTAGAGATTGCTTGGCATTGAGCAAGTAATGGAGTTTCTTCTGAGGTTTTCAGTTAGGATCCTTTAACTGATATTCACTTCATAGCTGTCAGAGTATTGTGATTTCCCAATCATTAGCATAGGGAATTAGAAAGACAGGCAAACTGATAAATGCACTGATCTACCCACCACACTCTTTGACGAATGGTGGATCTGAGGTTCTCCTAGAATATCTCAATGCCAAGCAAAAGATTATACTACTATCAGCCCTGTTCATATACCTGAACTGTCTTGTCCTCTTACTTTGATCTTCTCTTCTTTGAACAGGTCTACTATAGCATGAAAAGTATGTAGTGGCAAAAAGAAAGACTCTCAACTAGAGGAGAAAGATAGAACACTAACTTTGGGGAATATCAGTATAGCAGTTGCATCCCCAAAAAAACTCCCTTTGTGTTAACACAAGCTCCCACATAACACTTATTCTATGAACCAGAAGGGACTAATTCTCTTTTTAAAAATAACATTTTAATTGACATATAATCCTCATACCATACAATTCACCCATTTAAAATATAAAATTCAGTTGTTTTTATGCATTCACAATAGTTGTGCAACCATCACTACAATCAATTTTAAAACATTTTAATTATCCCCAATAGAAACTCCATAGCCATTAACAGAAACTCCCAATTTCACCTGAAACACTCGCCCCTCCCAAGCCCTATAAAACTACCTATCTTCTTTCTGGTTCTATGGATGTGCCTATTCTGGACTTTAGTATAACTGGAATCATGCAACATGCTGTCCTTTGGGACTGGCTTCATTCACTTACTATCAGGTTTTTAAGATTAATCCATAATGAAGCATGTATCAGTACTAGTTTCAGTTATTTTCTTTGCCAACTAATAGTCCATTGTATGCATATACTACATTTTGTTTAACTGTTCATCAGTTGATGTTCATTTCAGTTGTTTCTAATTCAGGCTGAGTAATGCTGCTGTGAACATTTAGGGCAAGTTTTTGTGTGGACGTATGATTTCATTTCTCTTCGGCATACTCCTGGGAATGAAATTGCTGGGTCACATGATAACTATTTGTTTAGCCTTTTTAGTACTGCCACAACTGTTCCCCAAAGTGGCTGCATTATTTTATATTCCTAACACCTGTGTATTATGGTTCTTAATTTTCTATATTCTCACCAACAATTATTCTTTCTCTTTTTGTGTGTGGTAAAATGCACGTAACATAAAAGTTACCATTTTAACCATTTTAAAATGTATAATTCAGTGGCATTAAGTACACTCTTGCATTGTGCAATCATCACCATTATCTAGTCCCAGAACTTTTTCATTATTTTATTACAGATCTCATGGAGGTATGAGGTGATATCTCGTTTTGGTTTTTATTTTCATTTCCTTGATTTGTAGTCATTTTGATAATCTTTTCATGAGATTCTTGATCATTGGTATATCTTCCTTGTAGAAATGTGTATTCATACATTTTGCCCATTTTAAATTTGGGTTATTTTAAATTTGGGTTATTTGAATTATCATTTATTGAATTGTAACAGTTAAAATATTCATTCATAAGTTATCTATGAGTGTAACATGAAAATCTCAACCACCCTATGCTGTCAGTTTAAATATAACTGTCAGTCATGCTGGGCTTACCCAATCTGCATATAGGACATCTTTTTGACATCAGAACATTTAGGTTGGGTGCCTATATGTTAAGGATAGTGTGGAAGAAGTTGCACAATAAGCAAACACTCACAACCTTCTCTTTGAGAACTTCCATCTCTGAAAAATACACATAAGGAAATGTGTTAAACAACAGAAGCACTTGTGGTGTAATATTAATTTATAGGATATGAATTTCTTTTGTTATAAATGACTAGAGAGTACTTTGAAGAGGATATTTCTTAAATTATGATCTTGAGGAAAGTCTTTGAATACAAGGTATTATTACACATTTGTTCACATGGATGTGCTTATTGTAAGATGCCCAATATTTGATATGTTGATATTTGGTTTAGAGTTTTTCAGAGCTAAATTGAACTTTCTGTTTCCACAGTTTAAATGGAATGTGTTTCAAGATGAGACTTACGATATGAAATGGAGAACTTGCCCCCTGTTCCAATGATTATTTATTTCTGTGTGCTTTCAGAAGAAGGAAATTATCTTATTGGCATACTGTCATACTGAATTTATGCAATATGCTAAATAAATTGTAACAAGTGGGCTGAGCCAAGCAAGAGAGTGAGACAGCTAAATTTATTTGCAAATGGGTAACTACAGATTTGTACAGTTATTACTAAGCTGAAAAGGAAATGATGGCAAAACCAAGATCCTGATTATGCTAACAATTTTCGGGTTCTCAGTCTATTTTTGAAAAAGTTGAGTCTCTTCCAAGAACTCAAGGAACTCCATCTTCCCACCATTCTAAGCAGATTTATCCCAGGCAATAGTAAATACACCTGGTGTGCAAACGAAAATATTCAACTTTTAAAGCCAGTTTTGAAGGGTCTCCAAGACATTGACGGGAAACAGATGGTGTGCAGACCATTCTACAAAGCTGATGATTACTTTGGTGAAAGCAGCTGGTCTGCAGTGAAAAAGTTGTCATGGCAGAAAACCCCCCTTTTCCCTCAGTGCAGCTGGGCTTCTTCAAGGAAGGCTTTTCCCAGGCGAGTGTCCTCTCTACATTGGGCGTTTGCAAGTCTGTTGTACTTCAAGACGTTAAACCAATTCTGTTGAACCAAGTTGATTAAAAAAAAAAAAACGGCACAAATGAGCCAATGTTAATTTTTTTTTATCTCAGTATGGCTTAATTGCCTTTAAAATATTTTCACCTCTTAGCATGGCTTTCCTGTCCAGTAACAGAAATAACAACTGAGACGATTCAGGGAAAAAATATGGCATTCTTCCAAAAAAGAAAGGGAACTTCAACACAATTCTTGAATTCAGAAAGATTGAAAAGGAGAATTATTTCTGCCAGCTTCAGTCATTTGACAGCTACAATTCTCCTTCTGCAACAATATGTCATCTTAAATCTCCTTCAACTTACTAATGAGAATCCTGAATTTAATTATTTGAGGTTTACAGTGTGTGTGTGTGTGTGTGTGTGTGTGTGTGTGTGAGTGAGAGAGAGAGAGAGAGAGAGAGAGAGAGAGAGAGAGAGAGAGAGAGAACTTTCACTTTGTTTATGTGATAAGTTTAAATGTAATTAACTGTCATGCTTTTGCCTTTAAGGTGTTATGTTTTGCATCCCCACCACATTGGACTTTAATGACACTCAATGTTTTTTGCAAAAATGATCCTGGGGTTGTAAAATAATAGGCTTTATTGGAGATAGAAGAATATTTATCTGAACAAATACATAACTGTTTCTGTAAAGAATGGGTCTATTTTACTTTATCAGCAACTAAGGGAAAAGTTAATGGCTATGATGTATCTTTTCTGTTGTGTGTGAAACATACGGTGTTCTGTGCTGTTGAGATTTATAGTGTGGAAGACAAAGCAGGTGCTATTCCAATCCTTCTTTTAACAGCAGATTGTAAACTCCGGCTTGAATTTATCTGACAAAAAGTAAGTAAAAATAATGTTATGGAAAGCCTAGAATTTCACACTTTTCCATACTTTCCTGTCTCTAGCTCAGGAATTTAGCCAGTGTGATTAATGACCATTGTTATTTGTCAGCTTTCCAAGTCCCTGCAGACATAATGAACTTGACTCTTCAGCCACGTAGAAGGAAGCAGGCTGTTAGAGCTGTATAGCACAACATATTCATAATTATGAGTTCTCTGCAGTTCGAAATAGGAAAAATAATCTCCCTACATTACACAGATGTACCTTAAAACATTTCTAAATCCTCTCTTTTTCTCTCCCTCCCACCCTCCCTCTCCCTCTTTGTGGGTGCCTATGTGTGTGTATGCAGGCACCATACACACACATAGGGCACCTACACAGAGTTTATTGTCTATGTTTTATAATCCAGAATCAAAACGTAACTCTAAACAGCATGGAGAGATCTGGAGAGTATTATGCTAAGTGAAATAAGTCAGTCAGAGAAAGACAAGTATCACATGACCTCACTCATATGTGGAATCTAATGAAAATAATAACATAAATAAATAAACTGATGAACAAAAATAGATCCAGAGACATAGATGCTTGGAACAGACATAGAAGCATAGAAGCATGGAGCAGAGGAGGGCGGGTGGGAAGAGATTAACCAATGAACTTGTATGCATATATGCATGACCCATGGACACAGACAATAGTGTGGTAAAAGCCTAGTGCAGTGATGGCGAACCTTTTGAGCTCATCGTGTCAGCATTTTGAAAAACCCTAACTTAACTCTGGTGCCGTGTCACATATAGAAATTTTTTGATATTTGCAACCATAGTAAAACAAAGACTTATATTTTTGATATTTATTTTATATATTTAAATGCCATTTAACAAAGAAAAATCAATCAAAAAAATGAGTTTGCATGTCACCTCTGACACGCGTGTCATAGGTTCGCCATCACTGGCCTAGGGTGTAGGCGGGGGGGCCGGCTAGAAGGGGTTCATGGGGGACAAAGGGAGGCTTATGTAATACTTTCCGCAATAAAGTTAAAAAAAAGCTAACTATTTACTCTTGCCTCATATTTTTCTTCATACAAAGCCATTCAATTAGGCCTACTGGTTCCTTTGTCAGAATATTATATAGATTTTTTTCCTCTCTTATATTCTCCCTAACAACTCAGTTGTATGTTACTTTATTCTCTGAGGTCCGAACGCCTCTTTCCATTGTAGGTCATGCAACTTCTTTATTTAATCCCAGCAGTTTATGTTCTTACTAGTGACCCGGTGGACGAAATCTGTGCACATTAAAAGGGAATTAATTAGAGGATATATTTTAATATTGCTATTTGCCCTTTCTCTATAATAGAAGTGTCAGAGATGAAAGAAAATTACTAAAATGTACATGAAAATCTTCCTCCTGTCAGTCTTGGGCGAGCCATGGGAATCAGAGTCAAGTCCCTGCCCACCCGCGTGCTCCTTGAAATTGTAAGAGACCCAGACCCAGCCGGCCCCACCCTCATTGGGCTAGATCCAAACCTGGCTGGTCCCACCCCCATCAAGCCCCGCCTGGTGGGGGGCGTGGCCTCAGGTCACCTGGCCTAGCGCCAGGGTGGGAGGCATGGCATCAGGTCCCGTGGCCTGGGCTGGAGGGCATACCTTGAGGTCCCCTGGCCTGGGCCAGGGGCCGCAGCCTGAGGTCCCCCTTCAAGCCCCGCATGTCGGGGGGCGTGGCCTCAGGTCCCTAGGCCTGGTGCTGGGGTGGAGGTTGTGGACTCAGGTCCTCCAGCCTGGTGCCGGTGTGGGGGGCATAGCCTGAGGTCCCCTGTCAAGCCCCATCAGGAGGGGGGCGCAGCCTCAGGTCCCCTGCCCTGGCCCAGCGCCTCACACCCTCAGGTCCCTGCTGATTGCTCGTTAAGGATCAGTTCTGGAACTCAGCCTCCGCTCTGGGCGCAGCCATCTTGTGTTATGGGATCCCCGCCTCTGCTGTGGATGCAGCCATCTTGTTATGGTGTGATGGTCAACTTGCATATTCCCTCTTTATTAGATAGGATGTCATTTCTCTTTGGATCTCACATCCAGGCTTATAAACCTTTCTCTTTTTGTTCTCTCTAATATGGAAATTTTGTCTTTCTCAAAATCAAAATTTATTTCCATCAAGATTTACTTTTAAAAAATATAATTTTATTGATTTCAGAGATGAAGGGAGAGGGAGAAAGAGATAGCAACATCAATGCTGAGGGAGAATCATTGATTGTCTGCCTCCTGCACACCCACTACTGGCAATCAAGCCGGCAACTGGGGCATGTGCCCTGACAGAGAATCAAACCCTAACCTCCTGGTTCATTGGTCTATGCTCAATCACTGAGCCCCGCCAGCTGGGCAATATGTACTTTTAAAAGCATCTTTCACAATCCTCCTCACACCAGCCTCACCTAGTAATCATATGCTTGTCTTTTTGTAGGGAGGAGGGTACGTTCCTCCTAAATTGCTTACAAAATTTTTACTCTATAATACCAACCATATATTAGGCTCCTTAGTTAAATAAAATAAATGTTCTAGCTCATTTACTTCTTTCAAGAGATAGTTACTCTGTTGTATATATAAGTGGCCTTCAATGTTTATCAAATATAATTCAAATCAGATCAGTTTGCAACCGGTAGAAGTGAAGAACCACTAACTCTAAACTTGCAGGAATCACACAGCAGCCTCCGGTTCCTCCAGAGTACTTGTGGAAATGAGATTCCTTACAAGTAATTGCGAGTTTTGAGCCTGTTACTTATTATAAGATTTTAGAAGTTAGTCTGTTTGTTTTTACTGGTTCTGCAAACCTTGCATTGACCAAAGAAAAAGAACATTTCCTGAATCTTCCAATAATATGATCAAGAATTTGGGAATTTAGTCTCCTTCCCCCACCATTGTTTGTGCAGGATTCTGCTTAGCATCCTTCCCATTATGGAGTGTTCTTTTGAATAGTAAAAGGATTAGGTATCACCAAATGTAAAGAGGCACAGTCTAGTGAAGCTAATAGGGATTTTTATTCGTAATCCTTTTTTTCATCTTGCAAATTGTTTTTTTAAATATATTTTTATTGATTTCAGAGAGGAAGGGTGAGGGAGAAAGAGAAATATCAATGATGAGAGAATCATTGATTGGCTGCCTCCTTCATGCCCTTTACTGGGGATTGAGCCTGCAACCCGGGCATGTGCCTTTGACCAGAATAGAACCCAGGACCTATCAGTCCACAGGCCTACACTCTACCCACTGAGCCAAGCTTGCTAAGGCTTGCAAATTGTTATCTTGCAAATTACAATTCTTTTTCTCTTTTTCGCACCCTAGAAGCTCCATAGATACCTGGCGCACATATGACCCCATCTCTCTCTTGTCCATTGCTTAGTGATTCTCTTCTACAAAATTTTGAACTCCTTGAACATAGATCTTATGTGCCTACAGTTATTTCTGTGCCTTACACACAGCAGGTATTTAATAACTGTTTGCTGAACAGAAGTGTGTCATTTTTGAAAACTAGTCAATATGATGGAATCTGTTGATTTCCTTTTATTCTACAAAAAAGATTTTCTATCCTAATTTTTCTCGCCAGTGTCATACCACTCAGACTATAGCATGTTATTACATCAGGACAGAAAATGCATGTGAACACAGCTGCTCAGGTATTCACTCATTTAAGCTGTTCATATTTTTTTCTTTGAACTAGTCTGAAAGACATTGATTATATCTCTGTTATGGAGAGCAATTATCCTAGTTTATGGTAGTTCCCTTTTTATGAGTTTGTCTTCTTAGTAGACTGTGATTTTTTTTCAAAATGGACACTATTTCCTAGTATTCCCATGATCTAGCATGATGTTTAATAAATTGTTGTTGCTCAATTCTTTTTTGTAGAGGTTGATCCCCATGCTGTCTTTTCATGAGCTTTCTATCCTCTTTTCAGAATGTCTTTAGCTGTCGTAGGATCTGTGTATCGTAGTGCCATTGTCTCTTAATCTCTTGCACCCTTTTATAATCTCCACTTTTCATTCCTCATTTCTCAAGTGAGACACACATTTATCTTTGTTTACTTTAGATGGCTTTCTCCTTCAGAACAGTGTCACATAGGCCATAATGTGCATTGCATGCTCTAGAAAATAAAGCATAACATATGCAGGAATAATCCCATAAATCTTATTGTAATCTAAAAATATTTTTTGAAAATCCTTCTTTCAATAAGTTTTCAGTTATTTTTGCTTCCTAAGATGCCCTCACTTAACAAGGGAAGAAAAAGAATCTTTGAATATGAGATATAGAAAGAGCCTCAGGGAGATTACTTGGCATATAACTAAGATTCATAGTAGGTAAGAAATTACTCCATTTTCTCAAAAGTAGTAGTCAGTGGCAGAGTGACTATATAGTCAAGATATTGTGGCATAATTATACGGCCAAGTATTAGTCATAGTGAGTCATGTCTTTGTTCATACTGAATTTGTATTTAATTATGTGAATTGTCATCGAAAAAAATGGTGGTGTTTGAACAGCTTAAATGAGTGAATCCTTTCTGGTGCATACATATCTTTTTCACACTTACATATGACTTGGGGTGGTGAATATACACTTGTACACTTGAAACCTATATAATTTTGTTAACCAATGTCACCCTAATAAATTTTAAAAAAATAAAACAAATAAATTAAAAAAATCATGAACTTAATGGACTTGAATTTAAAAAAAAAAAAAAACTGCCTGCGAAAATAAGCTTGCATAATGTATTTTAAAAGATTTTTAAAAGTTTATCTAAAAGACGGAAACATTTTGTGAATTGATGGAAAATGAGTAAATTCATTCAAAGTGACATTAATTGCAAATCCTTCCAGTATCATCATTTATTAAAACAATGCATTTGACAGTATTGTTCTTCATATTACCAAACTGAAACAATTTCAATGTGCATTGATAGTAAAATGAATCAATGGAGTACTGCTCAACACAGGAGCTGCCCCCTGGTGGTCAGTGCACTCCCACAGGGGGAGTGCCACACAGCCAGAAGCGGGGCTCATGCCTGGTGAGTGCAGCAGCAGTGGAGTGGGCCTAAGCTAGTAGGTGGACATCCCGTGAGGGGTCCTGGACTGTGAAAGGTGCAGGCCAGGCTGAAGACATCACCCCCCTGCTAGTGCATGAATGTCATGCACCGGGCCTCTAGTTTGAAAACAAAAATGATAGAACTACCACTACATGCTATAACATGGATAAAGTTTAAAATGTAATCCAAACAACTTTGACTCAAAGGAGTACGTATTGTATGATTTCATTTATATAGAGTTCAAATCTATGTGGTTAGAAATCATGATAGTGATTATTACTGGGAACAGGGAATGGATAGTGATTGGAAGGGGCATGATTTACTAAATAGTTTGGGCTTAATTTACTTAGAAATTCAGATATCCTGAGGGACTTGAATCAAGGGAGAAGCATCAAGGCGGCAAGTAGCCAAAGGCAGAAAGAACTTTCAAGAAGAATTTAACAATGGAAGGGTTATATGGTTGTAGTGATCAGAACAAGTCTGAGACATTGAGACAATAAAATTGGTGGAATTGTATTTTGATAGGATATGGATGAAAGGGGGCATGGAAGCCACTGAGGGTGATTTCTGAGGTTTTATTTTCTAGGACTTGGTACATAGTATGTCACAAACATAATGGGGAAATGTTTTTAAAGGGATCTGGGTTCTTCTCAAATTTTACTCAAAATGTTTATATTAGTTCTAATATAGATGGAAACTATAGTGATTTTATTTAATTCTACAGCCTCAGTACATTTCATTTTGTTCACTTAATTGAAAATGAAAATATATTTGACAGTAAGCTAATTTAGATCATAGGTCTCATCATACCTATTAATTTGGGAAATGGGAAAAAGAAAACTGTACTCTGAAAGAAGTCCCTATGTCACATATGTAAGGTATAATCTATAAAAATAAAAGTATACTATGCTAATTAGACCAGATGTCCTTCCGGGCGACCTTCCGGAGGAAGCTGGGGCTTCAAGGGAAGCCCGGGTCCCACGTGCCTGCTGGCAGCTGGAAGGAAGCCGGGTCCCAGGTGCCTGCTGGCAGCCAGAGGGAAGCCTGGGTTCCGGGTGCCAGAGGGAAGCTGGTGCCGGCAGCTGGGGGAAGGAAGGCTTAATCTTGCACAAATTTCGTACATTGGAGCTTTAGTTGGTTTAATAAATGCACATGATTAATGCATATTACCATGCTTGAAAATTAAGATGCATGTGTTCATTATTTTAAGAGGGTTTTAAATTGATATCAGATTTTAGAAATAAAAGTTTTTATAAAACTACTAGAGGCACGAAAATTCATGCACTCGGGGGAGCGGGGTCCCTCAGCCCAGCCTGTGTCCTCTCACAGTTTGGGACCCCTTGGGGGATGTCCGACTGATGCTTAGGCCCACTCCCCGGGGGATTGGGCCTAAGCTGGCAATCAGATATCCCTCTGGCACCTGGGGAGCCCTCAGGGGATGTCCAACTAATGGCTTAGCACTGCCGTGGAGGCAGGAGAGGCTCCCACCACAGCCATTGCACTGGCCAGCCATGAGCCGACTTCTGACTGAAAGGCGCTCCACCTGTGGGAGCGCACTGACCACCAGGGGGCAGCTCCTGCATTGAGCATATGCCCCCTGGTGGTCAGTGCGTGTCATAGCTACCAGTCGTTCTGCATTTAGGGTCAATTTGCACATTACCCTTTTATTATATAGGATTAGTTTTATGTGTGCATTCGAATAAAGTAGAAAGAGAAAAAATGTGCTTTAGGATATTCTTCAAATGCTAAAAATTACTCCGAGAAGGTACAGGACTTGACATGTAAAATACACTGCTATCTTACAATGAATTTATCTGTAAAAAAAAAACACCCTAATTTTCTTATGCAGTGAACACATAAAGAATGTGATTCAAATCTTACCAAAGTGAGCATTAATAGAAAATAAATTATCTTGAGTATTTGATAGAAACACTGGCAAGGCCTTATAGAGGGATTAAATAATCCATGAAGCATTAATAACAAAAACACCTTCAATTTTAGTTAAGGTCTTTGACAAAATTCTTATAAATCTCATAAGATATATACCAAATCTTAAGAGAAAATTCCTAGGCAACTTCTGTTTTGGCTAGGTCTTGTGGTATGACAGGTACAGAGTCTTGTTGAAACAGTGAAACATTGCAGTGAGCCAAATCATGTCTAATGCATTCCAGTTGACATGTTGAACTTGTTTAAGGACATAGCAACTAGAGCTATAAAAGAGTATTGAACTGTGAATTAATATTATCCATCTGAAATCAATTGAGTTTTTGACCTCTTCCCATTAAAATGGAGAAAACCAACTTAAAAATTATGACTAGCATGCCGTTGTAAAGTTTGGTACATTAAACAACATTAGAACTAATTATACAAAAAAGGAAGCCTTGACTCACATGATCTACTTAATAATGTATTGTTGGTGTTTTACATGGCCTTTTTATAAACAATGCAGTAACATTTCCCACAAGTTTGCCAATGATTAGGAGTGTTGTAAAACAAATGTGATAAAATGCCAAAGTTATAATGTGTGAAAGTGTATCTCTCTCTCACACATTATGTATAAAAAGCATTCCTTGAAGTGAAGCTAAATGCATACTCTATACATTATTAAAGAATACATGAGATTGGAATGTAGATTTTTTTCTCACACTTAAAATTTCACCAAACCTAGTGCTCTCAAGGATGAGTATATTTTCCTTAAAGGCCTTATAAAATGAGTATTTTGTGTCATGTTTTATCAGTTCTTTTAAAAAGAGTAAACTTCGTGTGTTGAGAATTCCATAAATGCAATTGCAGAAAGCAATTCTATAACTCTTGAGTTTTCATTATAGATACGGGATAGTAAAATCGACAGTCATTCTTGTAGCAGCAAGGAAGATGTTTGAACATTATTCTAGTAGCTACTGCTTTTAAAATGAAATGCTTAGGGGAATAAAAATGGTCCACATTTTTTCCCATTGGGTCTGTCCATTTTTATGAATAAAAACATATGGGTCTGTCCATTTTTATGAATAAATAAATATCTGAATTAAAATGTTTAAAATATGCAACTAAATTAAATGTGGGAAAATAAAAATGAAGGACCAAAAACATTATTTAGTATGCTTCTTAAGTATCATACTTTTCAATCTTGTTCTAAATGTAAGGCGAGAGTGGGTGGGTGGGAAGAGATCATCCAAAGACCTTATATACATATATATATAACCCGTGGACACAGACAATAGGGTGGTGAAGTTCTGTGGTGGGGTTCAAGGATGGGCTAGAAGGAGGTCAGTGGGAGGGGGGAAAGTGGGACACATATAATACTTTCAACAGTAAAGATTTAAAAATATAAGATAAATAAAATATACATACTCACAAGGTAAAAACATAAAAATTAATATTCAGTCATGTGTCCTGACATTAGCCTTTTAGAAAATCTAATTTACTAAAATGAAGTCTTGTAAACGGACTGTCATTTAATAAATGAATTTATAACAATATACTCTTCAATAAATCTTACTCATGAACATGTATGTATTAAAAAGAGATGATAGTCATGTTTCAGCTATAAACTCACAGGGGATATCTTGGATATTTTCAGAGTGTCCCAGGTCCATTTCCACCCTTCCCCAATATGCTATGTACCCAAGGAGGAGGGCCTATAAGGAGTGCACCGGGGGCTCCCTGTCCTCTCTTTCAGCTGGGTATAGCCAGTAAGAAGCAACAGAAGATGAATGAGGAGACTGAGTGTGGGATAATTTGCTTTCCTGGCTCCTTTTCTACCAAGTGGTTTTTGCAGTGTATCCGTGATCATACTAAAAATCACATCTCCTTGCCTGGTCGCCATCACTCAGTGGTTGAGCATCGACCTATGAACCAGGAGGTCATGGTTCGATTCCTGGTCAGGGCACATGCCTGGGTAATGGGTTTGATCCTCAGTGGGGGGGCATGCAGGAGGCAGCCAATCAATGATTCTCTCTCATCATTGATGTTTCTATCTCTTTCCCTCTCCCTTCCTCTTTGAAACCAATAAAAATATAATTTAAAAAATATCACACCGCCCTGGCTGGTTTGGCTCACTGGATGGAGTGTCGGCCTGCGGACTGAGGGGTCCCGGGTTCGATTCCGGTCAAGGGCATGTACCTTGGTTGCGGGCACATCCCCAGTGGGGGGTGTGCAGGAGGCAGCTGATCAATGCTTCTCTCTCATCGATGTTTCTAACTCTCTATCCCTCTCCCTTCCTCTCTGTGGAAAATCAATAAAATATATTTTTAAAAAAATATCACACCTCCTGTCAGGAAGCCCTCTCAACCCAACTCTCTCTCTCCTCTAGCTTTGGGTTTTAATATCTGTTCTTTCCCTTTTCCTTGTCTTAACATTTGTCTATTGTTTTGTGTATTAAACTCTTCTCAAGTATCCCAGTGTAATTATGCTGTTTGCTTCCTGGAAACAAGAATGTACCTGAGATGTACTTTTTTCTAATTGGCTTTGAAAATCTTAGTGACAGTTGGGGGCTCAATTTTGAATATATTGAAACTAAATATATATCATTTAAATATTTATAAAATGCCTATCTACTTATATAAAAACCCTGGGTGGTGTTCATCACGACCAGAATCAAGACCAACCGGAAGGAAGTCAGTCCTGCAGTGGTTGTCTTGGAAAAGGCTGCACCCTCCCCCAGCTGTTTCCTAGAGGGCAAGGTTCAGGCAGGAACCCGCCTTCAGGGCAAGGTTTCAGGCAGGAACCCACCCTCAGAGTGGAGCATGGAAGTGAAATGATTTGTAATGGATCTATTATTGAAGCTAACTTTGGAAATGCTATATCTATAGATCGGTGGTTCTCAACCTTGGCTGCACATTCTGTTTCTTTGTTACTAATGTTGTGGCCCCACCCCATAACAAAGAAACAATTTCCAGAGGATGAGGCCCAGGAATCAGGATTTTAAAAAGATTCCCAGGTGATTCTAATGTGCAGCCAAGGTTGAGAACCACTGCTATAGATAATATTAAAAATATATCTAAACGTGCAATTCTTTGTCCAAAAAATTAGCATGTTCAAAAATTAAATTAAGAAAATTTGGATATACTCGATGGAGATTTTCACACATATTTGAGTGATGATTCCATTGATTCCACAGATGATGCTGAAAATTCAGGAAAATATTCCCATCGAATTTCTTAATAGTATTACTCCTTCGGGAATGCCGTGTCATAAATTAAAACTGAAAGTGGGTGCAATCATCATGCTACTAAGAAATCTCAATAGTAAATGGGGTCTTTGTAATGGTACCAGATTTATTATCAAAAGATTGTGACCTAACATTATCGAAGCTGAAGTATTAACAGGATCTGCAGAGGGAGAGGCTTTTCTGATTCCAAGAATTAATTTGTCCCCATCTGACACTGGCCTCCCATTTAAATTGATTCGACGACGGTTTCCTGTGATGCCAGCATTTGTGATGACTATTGATAAATCACAAGGACAAACTCTAGACAAAGTAGGCATATTCCTACCTGAACCCATTTTTGCACATGGTCAGTTATATGTTGCTTTCTCTCGAGTTTGAAGAGCATGTGATGTTACAGTTAAAGTTCTAAGGTCTTCATCACAAGGCAAATTAGTTAAGCACTCTGAAAGTGTTTTCACTCTTAATGTGGTGTACAGGGAGATATTAGAATAAGTTTAATCACTTTATCAGTCATTGTTTGCATCACTGTTGTTTTTATATCATGTTTTTCTAGTTTTCATATCATGTTTTTGTCGTTTTTTTATCATGCTTCTGTTGTTATATCCTTCTGTTACTGTTTACTTATTAATAAATTTATATACTATTTTCATGTACATTTTACTAATTTCTTTTCATCTCTCACACTTCTATTATAGAGAAAGGGCAAATAGCAATATTAAAATATCTCCGCTAATTAATTCCCTTTTTAAAAAAAATATATTTTATTGATTTTTTACAGAGAGGAAGGGAGAGGGATAGAGAGTTAGAAACATCGATGAGAGAGAAACATCGATCAGCTGCCTCCTGCACACTCCCCATTGGGGATGTGCCCGCAACCAAGGTACATGCCCTTGACCAGAATCAAACCTGGGACCCTTGAGTCCACACGCTGACGCTCTATCCACTGAGCCAAACCGGTTAGGGCAATTAATTCCCTTTTAATGTGCATGAATTTCATGCACTGGGCTACTAGTATTCATATATTTTAAATTTATTTTTAAATTAAATTTATTTGTGACACTGGTGAAAAAATTATATAGGTTTCAAGTGTACGTTTCTATGTAACATCATCTGTATATTGCACTGTGTGCCCACTATCCAAAGTGAAATCTTTTTCTGTCACTGTATATTTGACTCCCTTTACCTTTCCTACCTCCCCCTGAACCTCCTTTCCCTCTGATTACCACCATACTGTTGTCTATGTCTATGAGTTTTTGTTTATTTTACTTTTTTTGTTCATTTGTTGCTTTCAGTTTTATATCCTTCATATGAGTGAAATCATATGGTTCTTAACTTCTTCTGTCTGACTTATTTTGCTTACCAGGATATTTTCAAGATCCATCCATGTTTTCACAAATGGCAGTATTTTATATTTATATTTATATTTTTTTATGGCTGAGTAGTATTCCACTCATCTTCTTTATCCAATCATCTATCAAAGGCACTTCAGTGATTTCCATGTCTTAGCCATCATTAAAAAATGCTGCATTGAACATAAGAGTGTGTATAACTTTGAAAATTAATGTTTTCAAATTTTTCAGGTAGATACTTAGAAGAGGGTTTGCTTGGTCATTTGGTAACTCTATTCTTAATCTTTTTAGGAACCTCCATACTGTTTTCCATAGTGACTACCAGCTTACATCTCCACTAGCTGTGAATGAGAGTTCTTTTTTTCCCCCACAACCTCTCCAACACTTGTTATTACTTATCTTGTTGATAAAAGCCATTCTAACAGGTGTGAGGATTATCTCATTGTAGTTTTGATTTGCATTTCCCCAGTAGCTAATGAAATTGAGCATCTTTTCATATATCAGTTGGCCATTTGTATATCTTTTTGGGAGATGTGTCTGTTCAGATCCTCTGCCCATTTTGAAATTAGATTATTTGTTTGGTGTTGAGTTGTATGAGTTCTTTATATAGTTTGGGTATTCACACCTTGTTGGAGCTATTGTTTGCATATATCTTCTCCCATTCTGTTGGTTGTCTTTTTGTTTTGTTGGTGGTTTTTTTTTTGCTCTGCAGAAGCTTTTTATTCTGATATAATAAAATATATATTGAGTAATTGAGAAGTAGCTTTAAAAGAATGCCATTTATTTTGCTGCTTTATAAAATGTTTTATGTGGATTGTTCCAAAAAATTGTAATTTAACTCTGTAGAAATTGATGTGTGTTTTACTAAATAATTATACTCTACCAGTAAAGTTTCTTTCAGGCAAAGAACTGGGAATTAGATTCAGCATTTGTGAATTGTACATTCTATAACATAATCAAGATCACTGGTAAATTGTCTATTAAAATAAATGTATATAAATAGTAAAAGTAATGATTAAAAATGGAAATTTGAATTTTGCTGTGGCTGTTGGAGCGAAGGTATAAGTTTTTTTCTGCTACCAGTAACACTAAATGAAAGTTATCAGAGTTATGTTCTCTTTACATGTGAAAAATTATAGACAAAGACTTCAGACTGTTTAGCAGTTTCTAATGAGGAGTATGAGGTTGGTGTTTAACATTTTTTTACATTAAGAAATATTCTATATAATAAAAGGGTAATATACAAATAGACCAAACGTCAGAACAACTGAACAACCAATCAAAGCATAATATGCTAATGATGTGCTAAGGCTGCTCAACTGCTCACTATGATGTGCACTGTCCGCCAAGGGGCAGACAGTCAACTGGTCGACCAGTTGCTATGATGTGCACTGACAACCAGGGGACAGATATTCTGACCAGTAGGTTAGCTTTCAGCTGGGGTCCGGCTGATCAGGACTGAGTGAGATGGGCTGGACATGCCCTGGAGCCCTCTAGCGGTCCCTCCCCTGCCCGATCGTGCACTGGTGGGGTTCCTCAGCCTGGCCTGTGCCCTCTCACAATCTGTGACCCCACGGGGGATGTCAGAGAGCCGGTTTCAGCCTGATCCTGCAGGCCACTCCCCTTGGGAGGGTGCCAGATGAGGGCTCCTGATTGGGACTGATTGGGCGCAAGCCCGCAGCAGGCACAGTGGGGCCAGGATGAGCAGGAGTGGCAGGTAGGAGTGCAGGAGGCATTGGACTGCAGTTTTCGGCCTGATCCCTGCAGGCCACCCAGAGGGACCCCACCCATGCACGAATTCATGCCCTGGGCCTCTAGTTAGTAATAAGTTCATAAGATAAAAGAAGTATAAAAGTAAAAAAAAGAACTAATGTTAAAGTTAAGTGTCTATTAAAATACATTTTGGCAGATAAGATTTCTGGCTATGGTAGCGTATGGAGGTCAGCAAACTCTTCTCTATGAAAAATACCAATAAAGCTAGACAACAGTGGTGAAAAGAATCAATTCAGCACTTTTGAAATTGACCATAGACATGCAGTAATCTGAGGGATAGTTCATAGCTCTGTAGAATAAAATTGTAACTATTCAACACTGTAGATGATGGGAGGGGGTGTTACATTGTGATTAAGAGAGGAAACCCTGGGCTCAGACTGCCAGGTTCAAGCCTGGCTCTGTCATTTCACTTTGTGACCAACTTCTTTATCTCTTCTGTTTCCTCATCTATAAGACGGATTGCAGTAGTTATTTTTATGATGTAATACATATTATCCACTTGGAATAGAAACAGGCACATTGTAAGCACTCAATAAATGTTAGTTGTTCTTATTTATGTAGTTTTCTTCATCATAATCTGTTACTGTGAGAATAAAGACAAAATTCACTTATAATTATTTAGAACTAGAGTCCTGGTGCACAAAAAATTTGTGCACTCGGGGGGGGGGGAGGGGCGTCCCTCAGCCCGGCCTGTGCCCTCTCGCTGTCTGGGACCCCTCAGGGGATGACCACCTGCTGGCTTAGGGCTGCTCCCCAGGGGATTGGGCCTAAGATGGCAATCAGACATCCCTCTGGCAGCCTGGCAGCTCTCGGGGGATGTCCACTTGCCAGCGGGGAGCAGGCCTAAACTGCATTCGGACATCCTTAGCACTGCTGAGGAGGCAGGAGAGGCTCCCACCACCACCGTTGTACTGGCAGCCATCAGCCTGGCTTGTGGCTGAGCAGAGCTCCTCCCATGTGGGAGCTCACTGACCACAAGAGGGCAGCTCCTGCATTGAGCGTCTACCCCCTGGTGGTCAGTGTGTGTCATAGTGACCAGTCATTCCCAGTCATTCTGCTGTTAGGGTCAGTTTGCATATTACCCTTTTACTATATAGGATAGAGGCCTGGTGCATGGGTGGTGGCTGGCTGGTTTGCCCTGAAGGGTATCCCGGATCAGGGTGGGGGTCCCACTTGGGTGCCTGGCCAGCCTGGATGAGGGGATGATGGCTGTTTGCAGCTGGTCACACCCCCTTCAGGGTGGGGGTCCCCACTGGGGTGCCTGGCCAGTCTGGGTGAGGGGCTGAGGTCCTTTTTCAGGCTGGCGGGTGACTGAAGCTCCCAACCTCACCTTTTTTTCTTTTTTCTTTTTATTCTGGGATTTATTTACCTTCTATGGCTGTCACTGGAACTGAGAGCCGGCTTTAGCTCTGAGGCTCGGCTCCAGCTCTGAGACCTCGGCTGCTGAAAGCAGGTATCTGGGTTTGTTTAGCTTCTATAATTGAAACACTGTTGCAGCTCCAGCTCTGAGGCTCGGCTGGCTGAAAGCAGGTTTCTGGGGTTTGTTTAGCTTCTATAATTGCAACATTGTTTCTTAGAGTGCAGCTCAGAGGCCAGCAGCGGCAGGCGGGGAACCTTGGCTTCCTCCATCACTGGAGCAAGCAAGCCTCCTGTTCATTTCAGCTGCCTGGCTGCCGGCCACCATCTTGGTTGGCAGTTAATTTGCATATCGCCCTGATTAGCCAATGGGAAGCGTGTCGGAGGTACGGTTAATTACCATGTTTGTCTATTATTAGATAGGATAGTGAACCTATGTTCCCATTCCTATAAAATGGACCTCACCATATGCACTGCACAAAGAAGGGATGCTTCTGTCCCAATAAATGTATATACAGCCCATGTGCTCTCTGATTAAATGTCTATATAGACCATTGGAACAACTGCTGATGGGAATGTACAGCCATGTAAGATAGTACAGCCATGTTAAAAAGAAATCAGCTTGCTGGTTTGTTAAAAAGTTAATAACACACTTGCCATATGACCCAGCCATTTTATTCCTTGGTGTTTACCCATGAGAAATGAAAGCATATATCCATGCATAGTTGTACACATGAGTATAACAGCTTTATTTGCAATAGGTAAAATTGGAAACAAGCCAAATATTTATGAACAGGTGAATTGATTTTTAAAAACTGTTGATTTATCTAAACAATGGAAAACAACCCAGTGACAAAAAGGAATGAATTATTGATTTTTTTCACAACTTGGGTGAATCGCAAAATGATCATGCTGAGGGAAAGAAGCCAAACAAAAAGTACATATTGTATAATTCCATTTAGATGAAATTCTAGAAAATGCAAACTAATCTATAGAGAGAGACAACAGATCAGTGCCAACTTAGAGAGAGTGGAGATGGGGTGTAAAGAGAGAGATTACAGGGGGGCTAGAGGAAACTTTTGGGTATGATAGATATATTCTTTCTTTTTATTGTAGTGATGGCTTCCTGGGTACACACATATACTAAAACTTATCAAATTCTACCAATTACATATGTATGCCATTTATATTTACATGTCAATTATAACTCAACAAAGCTATTTTAAAAAAATACATGCCTTTCATAAACTAGATTAATGTAGAAAGCTAACATTTTCTTGTGGTGTTTGATTGCTTACATTTAATTTTGAATTCAATAGGAATTTCCTCACTAAAGACAAAATGTCATATTAGATTTCTACAATCTGTAAAACATTATTTATGCCCCGTAATAAGTTATAAAGTAGAGGAAGTGATATTTCATATGATGATATCTTAGTTTGGTGTGTTATGTCGGTTTTTGTACAGATTTCAGCAAGCTTAATGTAGGGAAATATTTATTTCTTTATGTGTGTATACCTATACCACCATATGTACATCTATACTGTACTTCTGTGGAGAGTGGAATACTTTATGAAAGCATTCTCTAAAAGTGATTAAAGTACTCTTGGTTTTATATATAGTTATCCAGTCATAAAATTCCTATTTATGTATGCAATGACAGGAAGAGTTAATTCATTCAAATAGAGGCATATGCATACAATTATTGTAAGGAACCATTTCTTGTTTTATTTACCAATGTTCAGAGAAAATTAGTTAATAATCTAAGCAATCTTTGGTAAGATTTTTTTAAAATATATTTTTATTGATTTTAGAGAGGAAGAGAGAGAGATAGAGAGATAGAAACATCAATGATGAGAGAGAATCACTGATCAGCTGCCTCCTGCATGCCCCCTACTGGGGATCGAGCCCGCAACCCAGGCATGTGCCCTTGGCCAGAATCGAACCTGGGACCCTTCAGTCTGCAGGCCGACGCTCTATCCACTGAGCCAAACCAGCTAGGGCAAGATGTTTTAACAGAATTGTAAATATTATATGTTTTAGTCTCTCAAACATTAACTTGCCGGGAATGTAATACTTTATCATTATGCTGACTCATCTATGTAAAATAAACTACATTTATTCCATAGTGAAAATTACTTTGAAATTTCTAATGCTTAGATATTTAAATGTCATGATTATGCTATAATGAATATTTAAATTAAATCTTTGGAGTCAGACATAGTTGCTGCTAATGCCAATCAAATCTAGGATGACCAAAGAAACCTTGCTTTCATGAATAACTATTCTTTCTCCCCATGAGTTTTCTGAACATTCTAAGAACTCATGAGGGAATAGGGAAAACACTGTTTGAATGACATTTCATCTAAAAAAAATGGAGCAACCACAGAAGCAGATGTAGTATATTAGAGTCTGCTTGACCTATACGAGGTTTTATGCGTTCTGAACTCTAAATAAAATGCTTTATTTGATTCTGAACTCTAGCTAACAATGTCAGATTGGTGTCTGAATTTCTGAAGTCTATATTAGTCTCAGGAATTACGTATTGGTAGTTCAATATGAATTCTAAAAAAATTAATGGTTGCTATTATTTCAACTTTATATGGTAATGTTCTTTTACAAATAATGTTCCAAAGTGTCAGAGATTAGCATGACATTGGAACTTTGACACCGAGAAATTCTTTTCTGATCATATCACTTCATTTTAAAACATTTTCTAAATATCACATTAATTGTATAAAATTCTATTTAAAATTTGAACTGTATTATAGAAGAATTTTAAAGATATTAGATGCCACATGGTTCAGTTGAAAGTTGTAGTATTAGAAGAAAATGTCTTAACAGGATAATTAAAGGCAAGGACTAAGAAAAATTTTATATTACATTTAAATCTCTACTGATACCAAAGGACTTGTAATCTATTTGGGGAATATTCCCAAGGTTTCAAAATAGAGCCATATCCAGTATATCTGTAAGGCCTCTCAAATCCGTCTCCCAAAGAAAGGACAAGAGGTATTATCTTCAGAAAGAAGCTCATCTTGGAAACTCGAGCCAGATGTATCAAAAGCCTAATGCTTTTCAGGGGCAAATTTTCTCCATTGTAACTTAGAAAAAAAAACATCAAAACAGACAAAAGCGTAGTTGTTACTGTCTAAAGAAGTCCATGTAAAAACAATAGGACATTCTGTGGTTCCTACTTTTACTACTCCTAAACTTTACACATCACTAATTAAAATTTAATATTTACCAACACCTATCTAGTTAATGTGCCAAGCCAAAAACATACAAATATGCTTACTACAATTTTGCAGTTCCCAAGCATGTTACTATATAGTGGTCATTAGACATGTACTACTAATAGTAATACACAGTAAATTGTGATAAGTGCTATTTTTTAGTACTATTTATGATTTTAATACATATTTACAGCCGAGATCTGCTGGGAAGATCAAAAATGCCTAAGCAGCGGTTCTCAACCTGTGGGTCATGAACAATGAAAATACATCCTGCATATTAGATATTTACATTATGATTCATAACAGTCGCAAAATTACAGTTATGAAGTAGCAACGAAAATAATTTTATGGTTGGGGTTCACCACAACATGAGGAACTGTATTAAAGGGTCGCGGCATTAGGAAGGTTGAGAACCACTGGAAAGTATGGTCCCTGGTCTCACAGAGCTCACACTGTAAAGTGGGAGATAAACACGTATACTAGAAGGTTCACAGGAAATATAGAGGCAAAGCTATTCCATTCCGTCTGTGAAGAGGTGGCAAGCTCCTGAGAAACTTCTAGTGGCTTTGGCTATTGTATAGGGTGTGTCTGCAAAGTAAGAAGTACAATAGAGGGAATATTCTAATATATGACACACTAGAGGCCCGATGCGTGAAATTCGTGCAAGAGTAGGCCTTCCTTCCCCCAGCTGCCAGCACCAGCTTCCCTCCTGCATCCGGGACCCAGGCTTCCCTCGCAGAGGAAGGCCCCGCCCACCTGCCATAGCCCACTGGTAGGTGGCCTGGGCCTCCCTCTTTGGGGCGATCCTGGATCCCCCTTCCCCCAATTGATCACCCCACTGGCTGGTGACCTGGGCTTCCCTCCGTGAGGCGATCATGGGGCAATGGCTGGGCCCCTGACCAATCGCATCGCAACCGCCTTGACTGGCCTGGTGCCAGTGGGTGTCATAGTGTGGTCCCAGATGGTTGTCTGCATGGTCGTTCCACTGTTCGGCTGTTTGGTTGATTTGCATATTATGCTTTTATTATATAGGATTATTATACTATAGTTCCTCTCTCAAGAAAACATATGTAGTATTTTTTAGTCCATTGGGGTCAGATGGATAAAAACACCATAAATTAATTTTATATATTTCCTTTTTAAATTTACCAATATTTGTTACTCTAGAACAGCCCTTATACACCCTTCAAAATAATTAAAAAAATAAATTTTATTGTAAATATTATTTTAAGTTGTATTTATAGGCAACATCAGAAGTTTTGTGTGTATATTTATACAAAAAAGGAACAAAATGTACAGTTTCAGAAATGATCGGTCCTTTTAGCATGCCAATGTACCATTTGCTATGGAAGGTTTTAAATATCAATTATTCAGAAAACGTGTGTGTGTGTGTGTGTGTGTGTGTGTGTGTGTGTGTTACTATAGGATCAGTATAATTCTGGCAGAGTTTTGCACAATTTATTGTGATTTTTAAAATGTACTTTAAACAGAATAATACATATGCACATATATATGTACTATTTCCAATAGTTGTTTGAAAGATATATATTAATTTTTTTGTGCAAGACTCAGTGGTGAAATGGAAACAAGCAAAAGTATTATTTTTTTTTAAAAAAATTGGGATTGTAAATTATATTTGACTAGAGATTTGACTAGAGGCCTGGTGCGCCCTCGGGGGGGGGGGTGAAATCCCTCAGCCCGTCCTGTGCCCTCTCACAGTCTGGGACCCCTCGGGGGATGACCATCTGCTGGCTGAGGCCTGCTCCCCAGGAGATTTGGCCTAAGCTGGCAATCAGACATCCCTCTGGCAGCCTGGCAGCCCTCGGGGGATGTCCACTTGCCAGCGGGGAGCAGACCTAAGCTGCAGTCGGACATCCTTAGCGCTGCTGAGGAGGCAGGAGAGGCTCCCACCACCACCGCTGTACTGGCAGCCATCAGCCTGGCTTGTGGCTGAGCAGAGCTCCTCCATGTGGGAGCTCACTGACCACCAGAGGGCAGTTCCTGCATTGAGCGTCTACCCCCTGGTGGTCAGTGTGTGTCATAGTGACCAGTCATTCCCAGTCTTTCTGCTGTTAGGGTCAGTTTGCATATTACCCTTTTACTATATAGGATAGAGGCCTGGTGCATGGGTGGGGGCCTGCTGGTTTGCCCTGAATGGTGTCCCGGATCAGGGTGGGGGTCCCGCTTGGGTGCCTGGCCAGCCTGGATGAGGGGCTGATGGCTGTTTTCAGGCCGCCCGCACCCCCTTCAGGGTGGGGGTCCCCACTGGGGTGCCTGGCCAGCCTGGATGAGGGGCTGAGGGCTGTTTTCAGGCTGGCCAAGCCTGCACTGAAGCTCTCATTCTCTCCTTTTATTCTTTCTTTTTTTATTCTGGGATTTATTTCGCTTCTGTAATTGAAACTTTGTTGCGGCTCCAGCTCCGAGGCCGGCTGGCTGAAAGCAGGTATCTGGGGTTTGTTTAGCTTATATAATTGCAACATTGTTGCTTAGATTGGAGCTCAGAGCCCAGCTGTGGCAGCCAGGGAACTTTGGCTTCCTCCATCACTAGAGCAAGCAAGCCTCATGTTCGCTTCAACTGCCTGGCTGCCGGCCGCCATCTTGGTTGGCAGTTAATTTGCATATCACCCTGATTAGCCAATGGGAAGCATAGCGGAGGTATGATTAATTACCATGTTTGTCTATTATTAGATAATATAGTAAATCAGTGTTCACTTTTTCCTGTATTTTTAGTGTTTTTACCAAATTAATATGACTCTTCTATATAAACTGACCAAATGTTGTGATTCAGTGTAAATATGTTAGACTCAGATAAAATAATGAAAAAAGATGTGTTTAGTTGCACAAGGACATTTTAATAAAGAAAATATGGAAGGAGCATTCTGAATGAGTGGTGAATCAGTACCACACATTGCATATTGCCTCAATCAATGTATTTTTTCGTGCCCACAATCTGCTTCTATAGACTAAAAAATATGTGGAGTCCTTACCTGTTTATAGCAAATATTTATCTCTCAAAAACCTTCAATCTTCTAAATATCACTGAAATGTGGGGTTCAGGGTACAGGCTTCTTCTTGTGGGTTCTTGTCCATCAAAGATGAAGAATATATTTGTGGACTATCAGATTTATTTAATATAAATGTTGAAGTTTATTGGAAGCATATACAAACTCCATCTGGGCAGAGGTATTCCCAAAGGGTCTCCTGGGAAGGGGCATCTCCAAAGGGAAAATCTGTTCTCTCTCTAAGAGGAAACAATAAAAAATTTAAAAAAATTCTGCCTCGTGTCCCTTTGTCTCCGGTTTATATAGGCTGCAGTTCTTTGTTTGAACCTGACCCTTTCTAATTGGAACTTTCATTAATTTAGGACCCCTGTGCTTTCCTCATTGGTTATTTTGTTACATAGTATCTGTTTCAAAGGCCAAAGCCCACATGGTGCCTCCCTCTTTCTCTTCCTCTATCTTGCAACATTCCTCTATTCTCTCTGAAAATATGTTCCCTTCTTTCCATTATCCTATGACTTTTCTTTATCCTCTGTGAATGTATGTCTTCTTCCCTTCTTATCCTGTGACTTTTTTCTATCCTTTGTACAAGTAAAATAAGCATTTTGGCATCTCCTAGCCTCCATCTATGCATTACTCACCCATGGACCCTCTTTATATCTAAGACTCCCTAAATCTGCCTATTTTGTCCCTAGAATTCCTTTCATCACCAATGCAAAAACGACCCAGGTGAATCAGAGAAAATAGTTCTCTTTTTTTGAGCATTTAGAAACTAGACATTACCATGGCAGCAAAGGACTTTATTTTTTAAGGTTTTAATACAGAAGTTTACAAAGCCAGGTTTGAAGGCTTTGTTAGGATTGTTTAGAGTGTTAGTTAGCATAGCCATGGTGAATGTTAAAGTGAAGGGACCTTTAATCTATGCAGGAAAAAACAATATAAGTGTAACCAAAAAACCAAACTTTAAAGATAATCTTTATCTGTTTATTAAGGATGACTACCATTACATGCATATAATGAATACTATTGAATGGTTGAAGAGATGTTGTATTCATAGAGGGTTGCAGTTTTTTTTCTGACATACTACTTGGAAGATTTATACCTATCATATCAATGGTGGTAGGTATGTTGCTTATTTAAAATAAATAATTGATATGTTTTAAAAATATGTTAGACCTCCTTCCTTCTAATTATGACCCAGTTGATTTTTCAAGTTAGTAATTTGCTTTGCTGTTCATTAAATTCAAAAAATGCCTGTTTCCATGTGGACATGTATTTATTGTTTATAATAAAGTAATAGGATCCTAATTTGCATGATTATGGAAATCATTGACTCTGACTCAGTTCTCAGTATAATTTTCACCATTAACAATCTCCAATTCATGATTACCCTTGCATTGAAATTTTCTGATAAAAGAGAATTCACAGTGTGTTGATTTCCAGATATTTCTTTTCCTCCAGCAATTGATCTATGTCTTTTGTTTTAATCCTTCATGGACCAGACAAGCTTTTTATAGTTTGGCCAGTAATGTTTAAGTTTACTCATTCAATCACTCTTCAGTGGACATATAATATTAATTTATTGATTCACTCATTTATTCATACATTTGCAAATACATTTGGAAGGGCTATAATATTCTAAGAATTCTACAGAGAATGTGGAAATAGAGATGACTATGTGGTCTTATCAACTCGAAGAACTCACAGTTTTGTGAGAGCAAAAAGCAGGCAGGTAACTATAAAATAATGTGATAAATGCATTCACATGCATCTTCAAGAATATTCTGCAAGCATTCCGGAGGAACATATAATCCTAGGGTATCAGGAAAAGGTTCTTGAGTAATCAAAGACTGAGTCTTAAAGGCCAAATGATCATTGGTCAGGTGAGAACATTCTGCAATGAAGGGAACTGAGTAAAGGTAAAGAGGGAAAGAGCATTATACTTGCAGGAAACTTAGTAATGCAGTGTTGGCAGAGCTTAAAGCATGAAGCATTGTATGTCAAGAGAGACTCAAGAGCACTAGGTAGGGGCCAGATCATGGAGTGAATTTTATGCCATATTAAAGAAATTGGATTTCATCTGTGGTAATTGTTAATCATTTAAAAAATTTAAAGCAGGGAAGTGATCTGGTCAGATTTATGCTTTTCAGTGGTTCTCAACCTTCCTAATGCCGCGACCCTTTAATACAGTTCCTCATGTTGTGGTGACCCCCAATTTCATTGTTACAAATTGAACATAAGTAAAGCATAGTGATTAATCACAAAAACAATATGTAATTATATATGTGTTTTCCGATGGTCTTAGGCGACCCCTGTGAAAGGGTCGTGACCCACAGGTTGAGAACCGCTGCTTTAGATAAATCTACTGGCTATATGTCACAGAGATGTGTTAGGACATCATAACAGTCCAGACAAGCAGTGATGGAGAAGAAACTTTGACTCTAGAAATGATTATGTTACAACAGGACAGAGTCAGACACAAGAGACCACATATTTGCCCAAAATTCATAGTAGATTAGTGTTTGCGAGGTGCTTAGGATAGAGGGGAATGGGGAGTGACTTTTTTTCTGAAAATATTTTTTTGATTTCTTTATTGATTAAGGTATTACATATGTGACCTCACCCCCCATAACCACCCCCACTCATGCTCTCATCCCCCTGTTGTCTGTGTCCATTGGTTGGGCTTATATGCATGCATACAAGTCCTTTGGTTGATCTCTCCCCCTTACCTCCACCCTCCCCTACCTTCCCTCTGAGGTTTGACAGTCTGATTGATGCTTCTCTGTCTCTGGATCTGTCCCTGTTCATCAATCTACGTTGTTCACTATAGACCATTTGCAACAGCATGGATGGAACTGGAGAGCATTATGCTAAGTGAAATAAGCCAGTCAGAGAAAGATAAATATCACATGATCTCACTCATTTGTAGAATATAGGGAGTGCCTTTTAATATGTACAGGTAATGAAAATGTTCTAGAATTTGATAGTATATTCATAAAAAACCAATGAATTGCATACTTTAAAACAGTGAATTTCATGGTGTGTGGTTTATATTTCCCAAAGGATCTCATTAATTAAAAACAAAACAACAAAGGGCTTATTGGTGAATGAAAAATGGAAGGAGATGGAAATACCTGAAACTCCAAAGTTTCTTTCTTTGGTGACTGAGTAGATGATTATGTTACTAACATGATGGAAGATAATGAAAAGAAGACATTGTGGGGTGGACATAGGGGTGAAATTGGCGGTGAGATATTTATTTCAGTTTTAGAGAGTTTGAGATCTATGTAAAACCAACTTGTACTAGAACTGATATCTGTCCTACTCGATAGATGTAAATTTGTTAGCACCTATCTTAGATTTTCAATGGCTCCCCCAACTTTTCTGCCTCCACACATTCCAGAAGTACAACAAAATCTTAATAGTAGCATTCTTCTTTGCATGTCTCTGGCTCTCATTCCAGATGTGGGATAGATGAGAATCTACCATATAGAGGATTATAGTTTTAAAAGGTCAGCCTACTAGAGATGCTAACATGTTCCATAGGGAATGCTTTTCTATGCTTCCTATGTCCTCCATTGGAAATTATTGGTATCAGTGATGGCTAAAACCATGATGCTAGATGTGATCAAGTAGAGTTTTATGTCAAATGAAGAGATCATTTACGAGATAAAAGAAGGAAGAACAGCACTAAAATGCTCAAATAAAGAGAAACTATAAGAAAGATTCTTGGTAAATCATACTTTTAAAATCACTATGTAGTGAATGAATAAATAAGTGAATGAGTGTGATTTCAAGGAAACCAAATGAAGGGACTTTAGGGAAGATAGAATGATCAGGTAATTCAAAGTCAAGTGATAAATTCAGTGAGGTAAATTTTGAAATGTTTCCTTTGGATTTTACAATTAAGAGGACTTAGGTGATTTTAGTGAGTTGAATTTCAGGGGTGACTAGTGAAATAGAAGGTGGGGAAGGAAGAAGGCAATGGGTGTGGACTATTCTCTTAAGAAATGTGGATGCTAAAGGAGCGGGACCCAGAACATAGGAGAGTTTGTATGAAATCAGTATTAATCTGTGCCCATGTTTCTGATAATATCATTCCTTATTTATTTATTTATTTATTTATTTATTTAAAATTTATTGGGTCATATGGGTTTGTAAAATAGTGTAGCTATCAAGTGTACAACATCATCTGTATATTGTATTGTGTGTTAACCACCCAAAGTCAAATCATCTTCTGTCCCAATATATTTGAACCCCTTTGCCCTTTACTACCCTCCAACCCCTCTTCACTCTGGTAACCACCATACTCTTGTCTTTGTCTATGAGTTTTTGTTTGTTTGTTTTCTTTGTTTGTTTGTTTCTGTCAGTTTTATATGCCACACATCAGTGAAATCATATGGTTATTTGTGTAATTTAGAGGTAGTTATGAGGTCATCCCTTCAAAATGTAATTATTCTCCCTATTTTATTTAACCATGAAAAATCACATATCAATTTTTTGATAGAATTTGCTGTTAAAAGCTGGGACTTTAGTGGTGTCATATCTGTAAGAGACTTGTCACAAGTTGATGACATTTTCATTAGTAATTTTGCAGCTTTGTTATTCATCTCATTTGTTATTCTTGTTAAATCTCTGCTCTAAATCATAGAAACAAAAGTTCCACAGGTATTTGTTTTAACACCTATAGATACTTACATTTGAAACCATTTCAGTATGCATTATTTATACACACATTTTTATCAGCATTTCTGTTAAAGAGGGGTACCTCTTTTTACTTTCCTACTTTGTGCTTTCATCTCATTTCATTCTTCCCAGGACCTTTCCTTTTTTTCTTTTAAAAAATTTATAATCCATTTTACTCAGTATCTTCCTTGTCTGTGACTAAAAGCAAAGGATTGACTTTCTGCTTTGTGTAACAATAGCAACACATTTTATCTGAACTTTTTATATTCCCAGTTTCCCGTTTCTTCCCTTCAAGATGGAGAATCCCAGAATTATGTATACAAGTGTTGCTCCTATTTTTTTCAGTATGTATTCACTCAACTCATTGATCGCAAGTATTCATTAAACTGTATTTTTGTTTCGTTCTTCTGTTTTCTTTCCTTTTTTAAAAATAGATTTTTATTGATTTCAGAGAGGAAGGGAGAGGGAGAGAGGTAGAAACATCAATGATGAGAGAGAACCATTGATCAGTTGCCTCCTGCACGCCCCCTACTGGGGATTGAGCCTGCAATCTGAACATGTGCCCTTGACTGGAATTGTACCTGGAACCCTTTAGTCCACAGGCTGGTGCTCTATCCACTGAGCAAAACTGGCTAGGGCTTTTATTTCTTATTGTTTAAAGTATTGCATATGTCTCCTTTTTCACCGATTGACCTCACCCAACCCCGCCCCCCAGGATGAGCCCTCACTGCCCCAATGTCTGTGCCCATTAGTTATCCTAATATGCATGCATACAAGTCCTTTGGTTGATCTCTAACCCCCTCCCCTGCCTTCTCTCTGAGGTTGGATGGTCTGTTCAGTGTTTGTCTATGGATATATTTTTGTTCATCAGTTTATGTTGTTCATTATATCCCACACTAGAGGCCCAGTGCATGAATTCGGGCATGGGTGAGGTCCAGATGGCGCCCCCAATGGGGGCCGATCAGGGCTGGTCTGTCAGGTGGGGAAGGGCCGTGGGAGGTTGGTAGGCTGGCACTGCCCCCAATTGGGGTGAGAACCCGATCGGGGCACCAATCAGGCTGGTTGGCCAACGCAGTGTGCATCATAACAACTGGTCGTTCCAGTTGTTTTGTCGTTCCTGTCGCTTGGCTTTTATATATAGAGATATGAGTGAGATCATGTGATATTTATCTTTCTTTGACTGGCTTATTTGTCTTAGCATAATGCTCTACTTTTGAAATACAGTAATCTCTTTATTATCCATCTAGTGGCATTTGATATATCTCCATTTTCCTTGAAATTCAGGAAAAAAAAGTAGTGATGGTTAATCACCCCATTCTTCATATAGTGGACTGGTTTTTAGAATTTATTAGCTGTTTGATCTCCTGATCCATCCATCCTTCCTTCCTTCCTTCTTCCTTCCTTCCTTCCTTCCTTCCTTCCTTCCTTCCTTCCTTCCTTCCTTCCTTCCTTCCTTCCTTCCTTCTTTTTTTTGTTTGTTTTTTGTTTGTTGTTGTTGTTTTTGTTGTTGTTGTTAATCCTCACCCAAGGATATTTTTCCATTGATTTTTAGGGTGAGTGAAGAGAGAAGGAAAAACAGAGAAACATCAATGTGAGAGAAACACATTGATTTGTTGCCTCCTGCACAACCAGGGCCCAGGCCAGGGAAACCCTGTAACCGAGGTACTTGCCCGTTACCAAAATCAAACCTGGGACCCTTTGGTCTGCAGGCCAATGCTCTACCCACTGAACCAAACCGACTAGGGCACCTGATTCTTTATTTGCATCCGATGTGCACATGCGCCAGCTCACTCAATGGTTCTCTTCATTCTTCCTCTCTTCTTTTGTCTATGTATACAAAGCTATAACTGGTATTTACCCTCTCCACTTTTCTCCCTGTTCAGTCACCTTCAGTCTCAAGGCACTTCTCACCACCTCTGTGTCACCAGTTTTGCAATGTATAGCCACCTTTTGCCCTCTTCTGGACCCTATATATTTTCTCTTATTTTTGCCTGAATATTTTGACTAATCATTCCTACTGAAACTTTAATCTTTACATACCTAAAACTATTTTATAGGTAAGTAGATTTTTTGCTTGCTAGAGAGAATGCTTCAACACAAGTTATAATGTACACCAGAAAAAATATTACTTCAAATACAGAATTTAATTGATTAGGTCATAGAAAAACAGAATAAAAAGTGGACATTGAGAAAATGAAGATTTTTCAGAAATTCTCATTTTTAGTTTCAAATATTTCTTAAATTGTCTTAAAATGCAAATATACCACATGATATTAAAAGTTTGGAAATCAACCAAAGGACTTGAATGCATATTTGTATAACCCATGGACACAGATAATAGGGTGGTGAAGGCCTGGGGAAGGGGTGGGCAGGCTAGAAGAGGTCAATGGGGGGAAAAGGGACATATGTAATTCATTCAGTAATAAAGATTTTTTAAAGTTTATCATTGCTTATTTTGAGTTATCAGTCCTAATCTTCTTTTGAAACTAAAACCCCAAATAAAAAGATCCTCTTTAAGTGACAGCTTCTGCTTAAAGCTACCATTATTCTTTCTCACCTAGCACCCCAAACTCCTCATTTGATTACTTGATTCCTTATTGAGCAATAATTTAATGCAACACACATACTGAAACAAGTATTACAAAAGAGACTTATCTTTAACTATCACAAATCTTTAGACTTTATAGGAATATTAAACAAGTATTGATTTTAATGTATAACATTGCCATCATTCTTCTGATTTAGAAAGCAGATGCAATCTCCAGCAAACCACTCACTTCAGCCCACACTTGTTAGCATAATCAATTTATCATGCTCATTTTATAAACTTGTAAGAGAACCCCTCAGAAGGGTTTTACTAAAAATTACCGCTGATGTAAGCTTTTCACATCATGCCAAAGGAAGGGCATTTGACACCACCAAGAAATAAACTCTACTGCAACCTCTTTAATCATTTGTCAGGATGTATTATGTCCTTGTCAATATCAAGGGGAAAACACTGTCATTAATCTGCAAGTGAGAAAATAAGTAACCACATCAATGTTCAGGTGACTGGCTGTTAATGGAAATTCATCTGTATTGCATCTTGCTCCCTTTTTAATTTTCTCCAATTGTTCCCTTTTTATAAAATGCGTAACTACATGTAATGTTTGGAAAAATATATAATGCATTATTACAAGGTTGGCCATTGTGAAATTTGCTGGGTGTGCTTAGCAAGACAGGCACTGACAATCCAGTAGTTAAGCTGAGCCAGCATAGATTAGTCTAAATGAGAACAGACCAGCTATAAATTTAACAAAGTGTTCATTTTCTAAAGTGATTGCTTTATGCATGTGCAAATAGGAAATAACAGAACATTCAACTCTTTTTTTTTCAAGAAAAATAAAAACTTGTATCTTGAAAGGCTTTCTTTATGAACCTTTAAACAGTTATTTTAATTTTAGATGCTGTCATTGATGTGTTATGCAAAAGAGCAATATTACTTACATTGGATGTGAGATGGAATTGCATTTATAGCATCTTTTATTTGACTTAAATTGCCACTTATGTCTTGGCACCTCCTATGGAGAATCTATGACTTATTTATATTAATTAGGTGAATATTTAAATTTAAGCTGGAAAGAAAAGTAGTTTTTGTCTGTCAGATTATGTTACAAAATCTAGTAGCATTACATTTCTTCTTTATAGGATTTTTGTTAAAACTAATACATAAGCAATACACCCTGTTTACCTAGCACTTCAGTGACAATTATCCTCAGAGAATTAGCAAATCAGAAGCTAAACCATGAAAATAGTTATACTCCAGGAGATACAAAGACTGATTGTCCAAATAGTAATAAATCACTGTTATTGAGTTTTTGACTATGTCAGATACTATATGTTATCTCATATCAAAATAGTATGAGGTATATATTATCATACAGATAAATCAAATGTTCTTCTCAAGACTACACAGCTAATAAGTCATAGAGCATGGATTTGAACCCGAGTGTGTCTAACTTTGAAATCTCAGCTATTATGCAGGGTTGCACTGCCTCTCTGAGTGTTTTCTCAAGGAACATCTTAGATTTTACTTTGGAAAATAGCAAGGTGTGTTCACCTAAGCATTAAAACACCTTAATTATGGATGAGAGTTCTACTTTTCTGAAATCACTTATTTAATTTATAGAGATGTGATAGGCATTTATTTTATACAGAATATGATAGGTTGAATTGCAATAAATTGAAGTCTATGTAATTGTTGAATTAACAGCACAGATTGTAGACACCAACTGACTGCCTTAGTTGAAATTATGACTCTGACACTTTCTAGATATGTGACCATAGGAAAATTACTTAACTGCTCTGGGCCTCAGTTTAATGATCTGTAAAATAGGTACAATTATATTGGATTATTATGACTATTAAATGTGATAGAATTATAAAGTAATTGAAATAAGGCCTGCAATTTCATAACTGCTTAGTAAATAGCACCCATCTCTTTCCATTTTAAGAAATGTGTCCAGCTCATATATTTCTTAAAGCAAATGGGAGTAAATATCCCATTTAGCTCCATAATGTCCTTCACTTAAGAAACTACTTTCCATTCCCTATCCATCCCTACCATTCTGGCCTTGATTCATTCTCTCTTTCTTGGGGGTATAACAACAAACAAAACAAAGATCTTTGCTACCCGGTAGGCCACATTCTATAGATGGCCCTTTAAGTTATATCATCATTTTGCATCATTGTTTTTACCATTTTGTCACTTGCTACCTCAATTCTAGCTACACCTTTGTCCTTTTTTTCTATATTCAATGATAACACCTCCACCATTTTCAAAATTTAACTGAAATATTACCTGCTATGAGAAATCTTCTTGGACACAGACCCCTTCCTTCAATCCTCATCCCCTTTAGATATAAATTTATCTTCTTAACCAGCCCATAACGTTCTTCAACCACATATCATAGCCACAACATATTCCATTATAGTGGATGAATTGTTTGTCTTTGCTGCTATACTGTGAGCACCTAGGGCAACAACCTTAACTTACTTTATGGTGTGTGTTGCCAGAACAGGAAGCTAATAATTCCCGAAAGACTGAATTGAAAGAATAGTGACTCACATTAGAAATACTGGGCAATTACAAGTAGCACCATCATGTATCACCCTTAAAATTAGGCCACATTAGAGTAAATCAATACTAAAATTAAAATAAAAATTTTGTGTGTGCTTTGATAATAAAAAATGCACTTCTACATTAGTTTTCACCACATATGGTGCCTAGGAATAAAGGTAAACATGAGATGATACTCATACCACTTTCCAAGTAGCATTGTTGATATATTATTCTAAGTCTCCTTACAAGATCCTTATTTTATGTGAACTTTCCAAAGTCCTTGTGAAATGGGCATGGCAAATTACTCATTTCGATCTTACATGCAGAAATGTTGAGACCTAATAAGTAACCAGAGCACAGCACTTGCTCTCATAAACATTATGTCTGTTGAAGTTATTTTTCCAGTATATCTTTTAGTTTATTGAGATATTTTGTCCATTATCGCATTCAGATTTTACTCCAATTGAAGTGAGATAGAATAAATAAAAGAAACATTCTGTTTGTTTTTAATATTTATTTCCAGATCAGAATAATTTATTCTTCTCTGGTAACTTCTTTCTTTCTCCCACACCTGCTACACCGGGTTGTAGGATCTTCATAATGTTTTATCCTCTCTCATCTTTTTGGTTAAAGCAAATGCTCTAATGTATTTATAGCTGTAATGCTTTAATTTTAAATTAAGTATATTGAATCAAGTGATAGTATGACTACTGGAATAATTTGATTATCAGAAGATAAGATAATTTTTTTTTCTGTATCAACTTTTGAAAACCATTAATCTCCAGCAAGACTTGTTTTCCAATGCTTACATGAAATTATATTACAATTTTATTCATGTAACTGTATTTTTAAAAAAATGCATTTTATTGATTTTTTACAGAGAGGAAGGGAGAGGGATAGAGAGTTAGAAACATCGATGAGAGAGAAACATCAACCAGCTGCCTCCTGCACACTCCCCACTGGGGATGTGCCCGCAACCAAGGTACATGCCCTTGACCAGAATCGAACCTGGGACCCTTGAGTCCGTAGGCCGATGCTCTATCCACTGAGCCAAACCAGTTATGGCTAACTGTATTTATTGTAGGTTACAAATTTCATCCAATACATTGTATTTTTCAGAGTACTTGGATCATATATGGATATATGATTGTATTCAAGACTTATTTTGGTGAAATAATGGTATAATGGTTATGTTTAAAATGGACTCTTTAGATTTTTAGATATATAAGTAGAAATAGTTTTTGGATCACAGATGTGTATAGGGATTTATATCAAAATAATATGTGAGGGGTGAATGAGAGTGGAGGGGAAACAATAGTCTATACATTATTTTTAAAGCTGTGTAATAGGTACATGCACATTTATTTTATTCCTTTCTCTATTTTTGTATATGTATGACTTTTCTATAATGAAGGATTAAGATACTTTTTATTTTTGACTGCAATTTTTTTGGCAAGAACTCAGTAAAAAGGTCAGATATAAATTGATATTTTGAATTTTCAATTTCTAAACTCCTACCAGGGGAGTTGAATAGAAATGTTGCATGTGGTAGTTTGGTGATGAAGAGCTTTGAAAAAGAGACCAAATTGAGTGCAACGATAATTCCATTGAGACCTTGAAATGCTATTTGAAGAGCAAAAATGTGATTCCCAAGTGTTCACAAGAAGGGCAAAGTCTGTGTGAATACCAAAGACAAGTTGAATATTATAACGAAGTATTGATGAAGTTGAAAGGGACACTCTAGTGCAGGGGTCCTCAAACTTTTTAAACAGGGGGCCAGTTCACTGTCCCTCAGACCGTTGGAGGGCCGGACTATGGTTTAAAAAAAACTATGAACAAATTCCTATGCACATTGCACATATCTTATTTTGAATTAAAAAAACAAAACGGGAACAAATGCAATGTTTGTATTTGCATGTGGCCCACGGGCCGTAGTTTGAGGACCCCTGCTCTAGTGTTTCTGGGTGACAGTGTTTTAAATTCTTTCTCCATTGCATAGTCATAATTTCTTCTCTTTTTATCCACTTGCATAACTTTTTTTGCTAAGTGCAAGCTTTTCAAATGATGTGTTTAAAGTTGGTAATTATTTTACTTTGGTTTTGCATTAATGCTTTCTCATATTGTTTTTTTTTTAGCTCATAGAATATTTACATGTACTTTTTAATCTTCTGATTATAAACAGTTTACTTTTAATGAGTATAATAGCACATTCTTTATGAAAACAGGAAAACACTATAAAGCTTAGAAGGTAAAGCAGAGATATGCTTTCTTATTTTTATGTCAGTGCTCCTTGGATGTAAGAATAAATTACTTGTTTTCCCTTTATAATTTTACTAACCATTTCAGAGAAGTGGTTCATCACAATAATTGCCAGTTCTACTCCAAATCAAGAAAAATTTTAAGCATCCTTAAAAGCAACCATAATAAGCCCATGGCAATGTGTGTCTTTGGATGATACTTTTCTTTTTTTGTGGGGTATTGTGTTTACTTAATGACGTAAAGAATGAGTGGAAGAGTGGGCAAGCACATCTTCTCTCAGGAAGATGGAGACGAGTGGCCACTGTGGATCAGTTAGTTGTTTTGTGTTTGTTTGTTTGTTTTTTGATTTTTTTGTTTGTTTTGTTATTGTAAAAATGAACATTTTATTGGCCTTAGGATTTTTATCAAACCATTTACATGGCTGTCCTAATATACAGTGGGGTCTTTTGAGGTTTCCTCAAAAGTACAGAGCTCTTTCTTTAAAAAAAATATTATTGATTTCGGAGAGGAAGGGAAAGGGATACAGAGATGGAAACATCAATGATGAGAGAGAATCACCTATCAGCTGCTCCCTGCACGGCCCCTAATGGGGATTAAGCTCACAATCCAAGCATGTGTCCTTGACCAGAATCGAACCCAGGACCTTTAAGTCTGCAGGCAGATGCTCTATCCACTGAGCCAAACCGGCTAGGGCTCAAGTTTGTTCTTAAATATTTGAACTACTGATATTAATTCCAAAATTGCCAACACTCCATAATGGAAATTGTGTTCTTTATTGTAATATACCTATCATATTTTAATGATAGGTTTTTGTGTTAGCAATTCAAAATGCAGCTCCTTGTTCTGCCTTTGATTGCTTTCTGTAGAATTAATGTCAGCTGCCAGGCCAAATTTCTTACCCAGATTCAGGGATTCTTGTTACCTATTCAATAGGGCATCAATGTCGCCAAGTTGGCATCAAATCTCTTATTAGCTACAAGAAGACTTGAGACAGAAGCTGTTAACACTTTATCTTCGGTATTTAAGTGCCTGTGAAAGAGGATCACAATTTAGTCAGAAGACGTACTCTTGTCCAGTTACATTTGGAAAAAAAAATCATATTTAACTAAAGATCTGATGCTGTTTTCCTTTGCTGTTTTTACACAGTGTTCACAGCATAAGAATGATTACTAACTTTTTATACTCTTTCTACTTGTAAAATTAAAAAGGAACCTACAGTCTGGCCAGTGTCACTCAGTGGTTGAGTGCCAATCCATGAATCAAGAGGATTCCAGGTCAGGGCACATCCCCGGGTTGCTGGCTCGATCCCCAGTAGTGGGGCGGGGGTTTGCTGGAGGCAACCCATTGATGATGTTTCTCTTTCATAGATGTTTCTATCTCTCTATCCCTCTCCCTCTAAAATCAATAAAAACATTTCAAAATAAAAAGGAACCTGCAGAAATTAAGAAAGGGCAAACCACCATTTTTTGAGATAACTGAAAATATTTAAGAATCTGTAGCCAATAATTTATTTTGCAAATGAGTGATTTGAATCCATTTACAGCTATCAATACAGATAGAAAGCAAAATCTTAAAATTACTTTGTGTTTAAAGATGAGTTATTTAAAATATTTTGGTTACTTCTAGTTATTCTTAAATCTCTTAATTATTGCTAGGAAACATTGTGAGGTTTGGAAAGTCTTTCTAAATAAAGTCTAGCATAGTAAACTTTGGAGTTCATGTAGGTAGAAACATAATAATTACTTTCTTTTAAATCTTTGAGTAAGCATTGGTAACTAATTATTCTCTTTTTTCTTACTTGCAAAAAAGTTAATACTCTTAGCTACTTGCCAACATTTGATTCAAGAGAAATATCTGTATGTCAGCGGACTAAACTATCATAGAATGTCAACTTCCTATGAGATATTAGTAAGTATTCCTTGGTAAACAGTTCTATGGATAAACAATTTTTGGAGAAACTGGAATCAATATAGGTAAATTTATTAAATTCCTGCTGGACATCTCAGAACCTTTTTAAATGTGCATTCAGATGCCCAAGAGATATTCATAGCATCCAGCATATCCTACAAGCATTTGAACACATAAGCCTTTTTGTGCATAATATCTATTGGTATCTGTTGAGAAACTTGTATTATCCTATATAATAAAACCCTAATATGCAAATAGACCAAACAGCAGAATGACCAGTCACTATGATGCACACTGACCACCAGGGGGCAGACGCTCAATGCAGGAGCTGCTCCCTGGTGGTCAGTGCACTCCCACAGGGGGAGCACTGCTCAGCCAGAAACGGCTCACGGCAGTGCTAAGGACCCCCTGAAGGATGTCCAGTAGCCGACTTAGGCCCGCTCTGAGGGGTCCCAGTCTGTGAGAGGGCGAAGGCCGGGTTGAGGGACGACCCCCAGTGCACTAGGCCTCTAGTATGGAATATAATTTGGAAACTGCTACAACAAGACCTTATAGAATATGCTATGACAAAGCGGTGCATCTCATGTTAATAACCACTGTTATTAATTCATTAATATTTATTGAGGATACTCCCTTGAAGGTGCCATATTAATGGCTCTGTAACTAGAATTCTGTTCTACTTCAGCTTTATACAATGACTTAGATTCAATGCTTCATGTATGGACACATAAAAATATGACCAGGTAAAGCGATTTTATGCCATCTAAAAGAGATTGTTTTATGTTTGATTATTTAATTAAAAAGGCAGTTCATTGGTCTTACTTCCTTACTCACCATTGTACATGTAGTTAATAAGTAATATCTGAATTTATTTCAATGTCTTTCATATTAATATGTTTTGATTATTACTGCTTTCAAAATTTGATATGGGAAAGGTGAGTCCCTAGACAGCACAGAAGTTTTCTCCTATTGATTAACTTGTTTATAACTTCTTATGAGTTCCTTTTATGTGAATTTCACTGTAATGGAAATATAATCAGGTAAAATGAATTTATAAAATATCACCTTCTCTATTTTCTTTTTAAAAAATATATTTTATTGATTTTTTACAGAGAAAGGGAGAGGGATAGAGAGTTAGAAACATCAATGAGACAGAAACATCGATCAGCTGCCACCCAGACACTCCCCACTGGGGATGTGCCTGCAACCAAGGTACATGTCCTTGACCGGATCGAACCTGGGACCCTTGAGTCCGCAGACCGACGCTCTGTCCACTGACCCAAACCGGTTAGGGCATCTTCTCTATTTTCATAATCAGTTTACCTTTGAATGAAATCATGATTTCTATAATCTGCAAAGTAGTTACAATGTTTTTGAATTATGTTTTATATGTGTTCAAAATTAAGGATAATATTCACTTCATAATAAGTAGTATGGCACATCATCTACAAGTAAGAGGAGTGTACAAATTAATATTGGTTAACCTTGAGAATTGTGGGATAAAAGGCATAGTACTTCTAAGACAGGATTATGCATCAACTGACAGGAAGACTAGAAATGATAGCTCTGTCTTATTGGGACATAACATGAGCTCAAGTGACCCTTGTTCTCATTGTTCATCTATCTCCAATACTTTTCCATTCAGAAGACATGATGGGATCAGTTTTCTATGTTTCAATTTGTAACACCTCTGATAAACAAGGTTTCAGCCTGGCCAGCAAGGCTCAGTGGTGGAGGTTCGACCTATGAACTAGGAGGTCATGGTTAGATTCCAGTCAGTGCACATGCCCGGATTGTGGGCTCCATCCCCAGTGTGGGGTGTGCAGGAGGTAGGGGATCAATGATTCTCTCTCATCATTAATGTTTCTATATCTCTCCCTCTCCCTTCCTCTCTGAAATCAATAAAAATATATTTAAAGAAAAAACAAAACAAGTTTTCAAATCAAGGTATCTTAGAAAGGCAATTGGCATTCTAATGCCAATTGTCTTCTCTTTGGCTTGTGCCCAGGTCCAGTCAGTGCAGGACAGCCCCTGGGATAGCTCTGTCTGTTCTTATTGAACAAGATCCAGGCAGAGATGCTCTGCGCAAAGATTTTCACATGGTGCCTTTTTTCTCAGAGGGGCAATGTTTCAGATACTTGGAGACTTCATGGCCTGTCAAGTACACACATGTCAGAGATTCTTATGACAGTTTATGGAAAGTAACATTTTAATCTAGAACTCTATGTTTGTGGGCAGTATGACACAAGTGTAGATTAAAACCTTTTTGTTTTTATATTTACTAGTTGTAGGTTTTTGTAATTTGCTAGGTCAGTCCTCATAAATAGGCCATTGGTGCCAGTGAGTAGGGGTGGATAGAATTTGAAAATATCTTCTTACAGCTTTTCCCAGAGAGGTGTTGACTTATCTGATATAATTGAGACCAATGGCTCTTAGGCTAAAGCAGGAAATCATAAAAACAGATTGTACATGTGAAATAAACACCTTGCTTAATAAAATATACAAATACATTTGTTAATTATTTTTATGTAGGGCCAAGACCTTTTCCTAAAATATTTCAAGTTGATGTTCTAAGTTAGTGATGGCGAACCTATGATATGCGAACTCATTTTTTTGGTTGATTTTTCTTCGTTAAATTACATTTAAATATATAAAATAAATATCAAAAATATAAGTCTTTGTCTTACTATGGTTGCAAGTATCAAAAAATTTCTATATGTGACATGGCACCAGAGTTAAGTTAGGGTTTTTCAAAATGCTGGCACGCTGAGCTCAAAAGGTTCGCCATCACTGGTCTAAGTCTTTTTCCCCCAAAATCTCTATTCTTAATACATCAACTACAGCTTCCAATTTTAGGGTTGTTGTTTTTTGGGGGTTTTTTAATGGAGTAAAACAAAAATGTGCTACCCTCTTAGGAATATTATCTTGCAATCACACTTCTGGGAGTTATCCAAAGGAACTTAAATCAGAATCTTGAAGGGATACCTCCACTCTCATGTTAATTGAGCATTATTCACACTAGCCAAGACATGAAAACAATCTAAATGCCTATAAACAGATGAATGGATAAAGAAATTGTGATACATACATATCATGGAATATTATTCAACCTTAAAAATGCAGGAAATCCTGCCACTTGTGACAACATGGATGAGCATGGATGACATTATACTCAGTGAAATAAGCCAGTCATAGAAAGAAAAATATTGTATGATCTCACTTATATGTAGTGACTTACTTTAATTCAGTCTTTTCAAACTTTCAACTTAAGTTTTATAAAAACAACCTGTTCACTCATATTTTCTCCTTTTGCAGGATTTATAATTGTATAGTTACATTATATAGTAAACTACTAAACAAAGTTCTGGAACAAACACAACAAACTGTTATTTAGTAGATAATTCTCTGGTTAGGGAAGCATGCAAAATTTTAAGGTATTGGAGATGTCCTTTAATCTGTCAACTTTATTGCCAAAACAAGCTACTACTCTCAAAACCTCCTTACAATTCATGGTAAGTCCTTCTAGTTTCATAGTTCCCTGTCCTCTGTTCTATTTTCTACTTAACTGCTTCGTTGAGAACCAACACATTAAATCACTCAGTACCATCTGTTGGATATTGCATCTTCTTGAATGAATGGAGTTCTTCTTCCTATAAAAATAGAATCCATAGGTATATTTAGCTCCCTGATGTGCCCTGTTTATTAAGGACGAGGATCATTTCCTGATTTTCCATGAATTTACAAGCCTGGCATGGTCCAAGCAAGACCAAGGAAGAAACAAAAAACTCACTTCAGTGTTGTATCTGTACTTCACCCACCTTTCTGCTTTAGCTTTAGTTGTCCTCCAAGGTTCTTTGTTGTCCCCCTGAACCCAAAGGAGTGTTCTTGCTTGGACCATCTGCTTCTAATAGGATCTCTTGGGGTGGGGGCAAGAGGAGTAGGTTAAAGGTAGGTGCTGATTCAGTATGTTGAGATGGGGCCTGAGACTGTGCATTTGAGCTTCCTGGTGATACTGTTGCTGATCCTGGGATCACACTCTGTAACCAGGGTTTAAGCCAGCCGTGGGCAAACTACGGCCCGCGGGCCAGATCCGGCCCGTTTGAAATGAATAAAACTAAAAAAAAAAAAGACCGTACCCTTTTATGTAATGATGTTTACTTTGAATTTATATTAGTTCACACAAACATTCCATCCATGCTTTTGTTCCGGCCCTCCGGTCCAGTTTAAGAACCCATTGTGGCCCTCGAGTCAAAAAGTTTGCCCACCCCTGGTTTAAGCAATAGAAATCCACAAGTTTTCAACAGCTCTGTCTTCTTGGCATTCAGAATTCAGGACTGCATTGTCTAATATGTGTTTTCTATTTACAACTGTTAAAATTTATCTGCTATCATCCAATAACTAATTCCCTAAGGTAGGAAAATGAAAAAACAAACAAACCTGTAAACCCTTTTATCACTTTAAATGGAGAGATGAAGTGTGAGATATATTTACACTGGACCATTAATGGTGTCAGGTCTTTGCCTGTGAACAACAGGAACTGGGTCAGCTCTTTGTGATCAAGATCAGACAAGCTAATCTCCAAACAGAGCAAACCACCTGCGAACAGTCTCCCTACCAGGCTCATATCACTAAATGCCAGGGACTCGTTTCAGTGTTATCTGCTAAGTATAGAAGTTATAGATGATTGGTTAGTATGAATGTACAAACATGATAGACCTAATGGGGATGTTTTGCTTTTCTTTTAATATATTATCTGTCTGGTGCAGCATTTCTAATGTGATAGGAATTTTCCTCTTTTAAAGTGAAGTGTGAGTTTTAGACTGAATTCTAACTCAGAGTATATGAATCCATCTTAAAGTTAACTGTGGATCCATTGTTCCTCAAAGAGAATACATATTTTAATAATTGTTGTCCCTGTGTATGTCTTTATGCAGCCCAGTGAATGTCTGCACCCTTGAGTACAGAGGGAAAAAAACCCTCTTTTTTCACTTATAAAAAGCATATAATGCAATGAAAGTTGCATTTCTCATGAGAAATATCCACTGGGGAGAATTTATTCTCATCTTCATTGCATCTATCTGCTGTTTTTCATTTGCAGGTATAGTTCAACTTTATTTATCAATATTTTCTGGGCTCTACTTATACTGGGCAGTGTGTGTACCCACAGGTAGCACCTTAAAGACTCTCAAAAGACACCCTGCCCCTAAGGGGCTTAGACTCTAGTTTGTCTCAATTTACATAAGCAAGTGAGCAGAAAATTATCCAGTTAAAAGATAATAATGTGTAGTTTGAATTTACTTTCTAGATTCATTGTCAATTTTGTCTTCATTAACACTTCTGGAAAAAAGAAGGATTAAATAGTATAGATTAGACAGTAAGAGAGAGTGTGCTGAAGGATAAGATAAACTACACTAGGGTAGAGGTGATGGAAATTCTATTTAACCCTACATAGTGTATCAGTTCTTCATTTCTTCCACAAACATATATTGAGCATATACTAGGTATAACCCTGAAGATCATAGTTTTATGATAATGGTATGTTTCTGGTACAGTTCAGGAATATTGTCTCAAGCAGTTCACTGAAACACCGACATTTTGTTTTTAGTTTTATGTTTCATCTGTAGGCTGTCATAAGACAATAAGCTGCCCTAACTGGTTTGGCTCAGTGGATAGAGCGTCGGCCTGCGGACTGAAGGGTCCCAGGTTTGATTCTGGTCAAGGGCATGTACCTTGGTTGCAGGCACATCCCCACTAGGGATGTGCAGGAGGCAGCTGATCGGTATTTCTCTCTCATCGATGTTTCTAACTCTCTATCCCTCTCCCTTCCTCTCTGTAAAAATCAATAAAAAATATATATTTTTTAAAAAGACAGTAAGCTGAAACAACTGATTTCTGGTTTTCCTTCAATTCAATAATATCTAAGAAGTGGACAAAAGGGAAATGGGAAAAACTATTATCTGGAACTTAAAATTACTTTTTGGAACAGTGTCAGAAGTAGAATCCAACTTGTAGTTTCTCTCATTGAACAGGCGATACATGCCCCCCTTCGACCCCCCAAAAGATACCAATTTTCATTTTGACATTTAACCAGTAATAGCCAGGGCTTGTATATAACCTAGACCCACATGCCCATTTCTGCCACAAGAAGAAAACATATATTTTGATGTTTCAGCTCGTTCTCACCCCATAAAAGCCCACCATAGGGAACTCAGTGTCTCAAAGATTCCTTCCATTTTTTCCTCTAGGAAGACAACTACTAGTTGTGCACACAAACGTTTTAACTATTACTAGGCTCTGTTCTCTAATCCCCATTGCAACTTCCATTGTAAGAATGACTCTAAGGAGCTTTGAAAACAATTTCCCACTGACTCTGAAGCTAAACATAAATGTGTTCAATGACTTTGTAATTTTGAGGAATATTTCTAAACTGTCTTTTCACAGATTCTCATTTATAACATGGGAATAGACCTATTTCAGGATTTAATGAGCTCATGTATATAGTAAAGTGCCTAGTAAAGTGACTGGTACTAATTTTAAGCCCTCATTATATTTGTAATGATGATATCATTGCTTTTATTTATAGAAAAAAAATTTACTGAACTGGGGAACAACAGATGAGACATGCCTTATCTTTTTCCTTTCTAGATTTGTATATATTACAGAATACACTAAAAATTAATATTTTCTGCAGGTTATCTTACTGTTGGTATAAGAAATTCAATCAATTTGGGGAAAATCATAATTACTTGAACTTTCTATGAATACTTGGGGAAATGATATGTTTTAATTGGAGTTTGTGTTCTAAGCAAAAGCAAAAAAAAAAAAAATTCTCTTAGGAGTCATTTAATTAAAAGCTAACAATTGCCTTAGGATATACTTCCTACCGGGTGGAAGTAGGCAAATTGATAAAAATATTCTTATGGGTATCAGGCACCTGTTCTTCTCCCTAAAGCAGTTTAGTGAGAGGCATGGTATTAAAAAGAGAGGTGGTGACCAAGTTCTTTCACAACTCTTGTTCTAGGAAAGCAGAGCTGTTGGTAACAATGTGTAAAATTTCTTTGTGGCCACCATGGCACCTTATATTGACTTCAGATCTTTCATCCCTGTGATCTTTTTCTCTGTGAGATCAATTTACTTTGCCTTATTCTGAAAATCCATTTTCCATATTTTATTTTCAAACTGCATTCTTTTTCCTGTTCAAAGTAATATCTTATGTCTTGAAAGGCCAACACATCATGTTCTACTTAGTTATTTTCCTAATCCAGCTTGGGAGTTTTCATCTGCTTAATAAAGGGTTTAAAGCCCTCGTTTGGCAGAAAGGAATTAGAAAAATAAAAAAGTGAAAAGAAAAAAAAAAAAAAAGGGTTTAAAGCCCTGACCAGAAGTCATCCCAGTAGATGCTGAAGTTCATCACTACTTAACAAAACTTTCTTCTTTCCATGACATCTCTTCATTTGGGCATGAATCAAAGATTCACCCCAAGTGTTGTCCTTTACTTAATGAAAACATGACTGGGCCAGAACACCAGTGGCCTTCATTAGCCTGGCTAATCTATGAATCTGAACCCTCCTGAAATTCATTAAAGAAAAAATAGCTTATTAAAAATGACTATTAAGATACCCACTGGAATCTTAAAACTTAGTCTTTCAAAGTGTTAGTCTTTGGGCTTAATAGGGCTTTTAATTATTTAATTTTAGGCTTGTGTGTTTTATGTTTTGTGTTGTGTGTGTGTGTGTGTGTGTGTGTGTGAGAGAGAGAGACAGGGTTAGTGGAGGAAACAAACTCAAATGTCTTGTAAGCTGTCAAGCTGGATGCTCATCTCAGGGGAGCTCAGAGGGTATCATGATTAAAGTGTTATCTTTCTCGAGCTTGGAATATGTCTTCTGACAGCTCCTGGGTTATGGCAGTGCAACACTGTTAAGACAGTTGCATAAGTTGAATTAGACAAAGCATTTTTATTAAAATAACAGCCAGATGGAACTTTGAAAGAACTTTCTTTCTATTTTAAGGACTCAGAAGTTATCTGACAGAAACCATTTAAAAGATATTAATGATAAGTTTTCCTTTTTCAAGTTAAAAACCAGAAATAACTCATTGCTTTCTTTTAACTCGCAGGATTAATATGTAGCCAATAACAGGGCATCTTTCAGTCAAACCATGGTGCATGCAAATTAATAACATTATTTTGTATTTGCAGATCTTATTTCTTCACAGTAATGGAAAATGCTTCTCAACATTGTCTTATTAATCTTCATAATGAATGTGAGGGCATTAGGTAGGCAGTGTTTGGGATTATTCACATGTAACAGATTTTTTTTAATGGGACAATGGCAGTGAACTAATATCAACAGAAAACCTCTTACTCTCTATTGTTTTTCATAATGATTAGCAAGGGCATTTATTATTTTCTCTCAAGACTGGCAAGATCGCCTATACCATATACCGTATTTGACACATGGTGGTTTTCCAATTTGTAGCACACTGTGTGCGTGGATTTGTGTATGTGATGAATAAAACACTTAGGTATTTGATAGATTGGGATTATTTTGCCCTCTTGAGGCAGCTCAGTAGAAGAGGTAGCTCAGTAGAAGAGGCAACTCAATAGAAGAGGCACAAACTATTATTCAATGTTAAGAAATGAAAGATGGCAGATAAAACTTGGGTAGGGGAACTTGAATGGTTCAAGGCACCTCATTTAGCTACCCCTCTCACGTGAACCACATTGCAATTTGACAGGCCATACTCAAAGCCTTTGAGCTAGCCATATAGAGTGGACATCAATAAAAACAGAATCTAAAGCTTTAACTTCAATACTTCAACTGCTACGGTCCCTGGGCCTTCCACCCAGTTCAAAATTCACTATAATTTTTAGTTCACTGTAAATTCTTAAAATACAGTAACTGAATAGGTAAATGAAACAGTAATGCAAACTAATATAAGTTGTTTTATTAGTAGAATGTGTGATTGCCAAGAAAATTATTGTTCTTCATTAAATTTATCTTCCTTTTACATGCATATATTCAGATGAAAACACATTTTAAAACTATAGGCCAGCTGAATTTTCCTTTTTTTAAGTTTGGCTTTCGGTATGCCCCTTATTACATACAAATCTATCATGTTCCTAAAATCCAATTACTCCTCTGGTCATTTTAAACTTTTATTCCCAAGTGGCATGTCATTTGATTTACTGTCCTATCTTTGAAGTAATGTAGTTGTGGAACAAGGATCGAACAAGGGTAGCGAAACCAGCATGTGCTTACTAAGTGCTCATAATATGACAAACCCAGCACTTTGTTAATTCATTTTGCCAACAAGAGTCCAGTAAATCACCCCATGTTATAGATGACAAAACCAACTCTTTAAGAAGCCAAGTAGCCCTGCTGGTGTGGCTCAGTGGTTGAGCATCGACCCATGAATCAGGAGGTCAAGGTTTGATTCCTGGTCAGGGCATGTGCCCAGGTTGTGGGCTCGATCCCCAGTGTGGGGTGTGCAGGTGGCAGACGATCAATGATTCTCTCTCATCATTGATGTTTCCATCTTTCTCTCCTTTACTTTCTCTCTGAAATCAATAAAAAATTAAGCCAAGTAACTCACCAAGATCACATAGCCACAGAACTGAGATTTGAATTTGTGCACTATGATGGCAGAGAGTCAGGTCAGCTAGCTACCCTGTCCCGACCCCCAGTTCCAGTGCTAGTGATTGGCCTCAGCCTTGTTCAGCCCTGTCACATACAAAAGTTGGTGTCATCAGATCCTCTGTCTCACCACCACCTTTGGAGGATGACAATTGCAGCATCATTGATTTTGACTGTCATAAAGTGGAGGGTGCTTGCTGATGGCAGAGGGAAGACCCACATTCATTCACAGTGTAAAGAGGCTTGAATGGGTCAAGTGATCAAAGCCATCATCCTGTCTTGCTATTGATGCCACTTTGAGATAAGGTAGGAAAGTACCTATAACTTTACAGTTAACAAAACCCACTGAGGTTAAGAGATATCAAGGGGTGTATTCAAGCAGACACGACTTTTGTGTGACAGATTCTGGGAATTGAAGGCATGTGCCCTGATGGTAACTGTGGTGTTACCAAAAAAATTGGTTTCCCATGTTTTTTTTTCAAGAATCATATGCTTCTCAATGTGATTCCAGCCATCCTCATGGAGCTCTTATAGTCCTTGCTTGGCTGCTAATGCCTTTGAATAGAAAATAAAAACTTTTTGTATATTTTTCAGAATATCTTTTATTTCAGATACATTCTTAATTCATCAAGAGGGGCATTCTATAGAAAGGCTTGTCTGTCTATGTGATGTGTTAAGGAAGAATGGCAACTAAACAAAATAAGCCTTGCAGTGAAGCTTTTTCAAGCCAAACCATAGCTGTTTGAAGAATGACAATACATGGTATCACATGACTGCCACTCCTAATTAATCGACTGTACAGTTTCTTAGATATTCACTGGTGTGTCTAGGACTTAAGACTAAAAATGCACACTAACCATCGATAGCAGTTATACAACCCACATAGCACGTTGTCAAATGCTGCTATGGATGAAACCTTCTCATTTTGCTCTCGAACTGTTAAGATGAAATACTTGAGAGTTACAGATGCATTTATTACCGGCATTTTCTAAATGGCATGGGAATTTGTTGCTAAAAGTTGCTGATGGGAAGGAGGAGGCTTTGGGGAATAAGGCTAAAGTCAGTTAATACTTTTTAAACTAGACAGGATGTGAATAGTGGACAGTGAACACCTAGCACTACCTGTGACCACTGAGCCTGAATGTTATTTAATGAAGGCACCCTCTTTTAACCTTTTCAGTATAAATTGAACCTTTTTCTTAAAGCTTCATCCATTTAGTGAACTGAAATCATCTTTTAGTTTTCCTCCTCAAATCTCTTATATAATGTAACCTGCATCTTTTTCCATATTCATCACATTTTACCCTTGTACGTAACTATTTATGTATCAAACTTTCCCTTCCGTTCCTCTGTCCTTCCCCTACCCCATTCCTTAAGAATACTGTATTTATGAATTTTTTAAAATGTATCTTTATTGTTCAAAGTATTATAGATGTCCCCCTTTTCTCCTCATTGAACCCCTCTACCCCGCCCCTGCCTCCTCCCCAGGCCTTTCCCAGACTATTGTCTGTGCCCATGGGTTATGCATATGTGCATATAAATTCTTTGGTTAACTTCTTCCGGCCCCCCTTTTCCTCTGAAATATGCCAATCTGTTGCATGCTTCAATGTCTCTGGATCAATTGTGTTTGTCAGTTTATTTTGTTCATTAGGTTCCACACATAATTGAGATCCTGTTATACTTATCTTTCTCTGACTGGCTTATTTCATTTAGGAATAATACTCTCCAGGTCCCTCCATGCTGTCTCAAAGGGTAAGATATCCTTCTTTATATATCTGCGTAGTATTCCGTAGTGTATATGCACCACAGTTTTTTTTTAATCCATTCATCTACTGATGGCCACTTGGGCTGTTTCCAGATCTTACCTATTGTAAATTGCATTGCTATGAACATAGGGGTGCATATATTCGTTCTAATAGTTGTTTTAGGCTTGTTAGGATATAGTCCTAGAAGTGAGATCACTGGATCAACTGGCAGTTCCATTTTTTTATTTTTTGAGGAAATTCCACACTGGTTTCCATAGGGGTTGTACCAGTTTGCATTTCCATCAACAGTTTAATTGGTTAATTTTTCTCCACATCTTCACCAGCATTTGTTGTTTATTGATGTATTGATGATAGACATTCTGGTAGGTATAAGGTGGTACCTCACTGATGTTTTAATTTGCATCTCTCTGATGATTAGTAGATGTTGAGAATTTTTTTCATGTCTCTTGGCCAGTTGTATGTCCTCTTTGGAGAAGTGTCTATTCAGGTCTTCTGCCCATTTTTTTAATTTGGATTGTTTGTTATATTTCACAAATCTAGAACAGACACTCCAAAAATTTTATGTGAAACTTAAAAAGACCCCAAATAGCTGCAGCAATCTTGAGAAACAAGAACAAAGTCACAGGGATCATAATACCGGATATCAAGTTATACTACAAAGCCACTGTTATCAAATAGCCTGGTACTGGCAGAAGAACAGGCATATAGATCAATGGGACAGAATAGAGACCACATAAATTGATCCAAGCCATTATGCTCAATTAATATTTGACCATTGAGGCAAGAACATGCAATGGAGTAAAAACAGTCTCTTCAATAAATGGTGTTGGGAAAATTGGACAGATACTTGCAAAAAAAATGAAACTAGATCACCAACTTACACCATACACAAGAATAAACTCACAATGGATAAAAGACTTTAATGTAAGTCGTGGAAGCATAAAATCCTAGAAAAAGACGTAGGCAGCAAAATATCAGACATCTCACGTAGTAGAATTTTCACAGATACATCTCCTAGGACAAGAGAAACAAAAGAAAAAAAATAAGCAAATGGGACTACATCAAATTAAAAAAGCTTCTTCACAGTAAAGCAAACCAGCATAAAAATGAAAAGGGAACCTACTGTATGGGAGAACATACTTGCCAATGATACATCTGATAAGGGGTTAATTTCTAAACTACATAAAACACTCATACAACTCAACAAAAGGAATACAAACAATCCAGTAAATAAATGGGCAGAAGACCTGAATAGACACTTCTCCAAAGAGGATATTTATGTAATTTTATGTGTATGTGTGTGTTATAAGCCTCTAGCATGTATGACTATCACATCCTAATGGGCTTGTCTCATATTAGTGTCTCATGAGATGAATAAAGAAAATAGTTAAGTCATTAATTAAATGGGTAATGTAGTTTAACGTACTACATGGAACCAAGTGAAGTAGGTCATGCAAATTAAGTTTTATAATTTGAATAAAAACCACCATCCTACTAAAATATATGGATCATTTTGCATAAGGGTGCTAGAATTCTTAGCCTAATGTTTTGTTAGCATCTCATGCCCACACTTGCATTCATCAATGATTCATTTCAATGATAATTACTCCAGATCTCAGAGTTTAGGTATCAGATGGTGAATATTAGTTTCCTAGTACTCAGGGAGCCTTTCCCAGGCTTTTACATATGCTTCTCAATGTGATTCCAATTTTTGCATACAAATCTTTTATTTACTACCAAGCTAAGCCTATCGCCTACTTCTTAAGAAAATAGACTGTTTATTGTATTTCTTGAATATTCTACAAAATAACTTACCAATTCCTACTTTGCTGGTCTATTAACTGTCAGGTAGAGAGAAAAATTAGGGAAGGATGCCAGTCTATGTGGAAGTCATTCACAAGTATAATTTGCATTAATCATTTTCTCCTGAGTGGTTCTGTATTAGTGCTAAATGCAATAGTACCAACTTACATATGAAAAGAATAAAGAATTGGTTTCCCATGTTTTTTTTTCAAGTGTAAAGTGCCATCAATTTCAAAATGCACCACAATTTTATGAACCACAGAGGAAGAAAAAGCACTGCCATGTTAAAAAAATGTTGTTTATTGTAAGCTATATTTTGATTTCAAGGATATTTAAATGGATTACGGGTCTGGGTCTTTGCACAGATGGAATCTGGTATTTTAGAAGTATTTATTTAGTGCATATTTAATGATCTATACTTTAAACATTGATATCCTTCTTTGTTGAAGGGCGGAGATATACAGGGTGTTCATGACACATAGTCTTCTAGAAAGCTGAGTAAAGCCTAGTGTGCTTTGCAAGAACTATCACTGCACCTCTGATTTATAAATGTGTGAAGATCTCTTCACTATTTCAGTTTCTTACATACACACTCAAAGTATGTGCTGCCACAGCTTTCCAGAAGGTAACATCTCTCCCGCACATTTTTCAAACTTTTTCGGGCACTTTTCATAGCATTCATTGGCCTATCCTGTGACAGGCTAACTCAAAACAGTTTGCTCTCCAAAGACAGTTAAATATCTTAAATATACAAAACTTTCAGCAACATTAGTATAATGTTCTCTCCTCTTCTTTCTAATAAATCACAACTTTGCCTTATAAGTTTCTCCACTGTCCAGAGTTTTAAAGCATTTGAATTTCAATTAGCTAGCAACAAAACAAGTATTTTTACAATGCTTCTAAGATTTTTTAAAGATACATTTTTATTGATTTCAGAGAGGAAGGGAGAGGGAGAGATATAGAAACATCAATGAGGAGAGAGAATCATTGATTGGACACCTCCTGCACGCCCCTCACTGCGGATTGAGCCCACAACCCAGGCATGTACCCCAACTGGGAATTGAACCGTGACCTCCTGGTTCATAGGTCAGTGCTCAACCACTGAGCTACGCTATCTGGGCAATGACCCTAAGATTTAATCGCAGTCTAAGAGAGTATGACTATACATCTCAACAGACAATTAGAGTAAGAAGGGTGTGGTGCAATAATAGTGATCCTATATAATAGTGAAGATGGGGATCCTAGGTCCTGCTACTTGCTGTTCTATGCATAATTAACCTTCATTTCTTTAGTTGCAGGAAAGCAAACTGTCCAGGCTTCCCCTTGTGATCCTTTGTAATTACTTTCTTGTCTCCTTTCTCCCCAATGTTTGCTAACCTCTGCTATGGGCGCAGTGTCTAGCACATAATACTACTGATTCTAAGAACTAATATTTATTTAGCATTCATTATGTGCCTGGCACTAGTCTGTCTCACATATGTTAATCAATTTAACTGATTTGCTTTAAAAATACATTTATATTTTGGATTCATTTTAGCTTTACAACAAAGTTGAACGTAGAAAGTTCTTATATATCCATCTTCCAGTTTCGCCAAGTGTTAACATCTTACACAGCTGTGACACATCTGTCAAAACTAAAAAGTTAACGTTGGTATATTATTAACTAAACTCCAGACTTCATTTGTATTTCAGCAGTTTATTCACTAATGTCCCTTTTTTATTCTGGATCCAATCCAGAATTTAGTTATCATGTCTCCTTTGCATCAGTCTTTCTTTGTTTTCCATGCCTGTGACACTTTTGAAGAGGACTTGTTGGTTATTTTGTAGATTGTTCTTTCATTTAGGTTTGCTTGCTGTTCTTCCCATAACTAGAGTGGGGTTATGAGTAACAAAATCACTTTTCTCAACCTATAACATTTATTATTATTTTATATTGCAGATGGGATAACTGGGATAGAGAACCGTTTTGAGTAAGTTGAGGAATGGGGTTTGAACCCAGAGAGTCTGGTAATAAACCCTGAACTCACAGGTACTCTGATATACTGAGTCAGAATTTTTACATTGAATCTTGGCTTACTACTTACCACATTCTAATACTTTTTTGCTTCATATTAGTCATCTGTAAAACAGTATTAATAATTTTACTTGTGTAATATGGCAATGCTAACCACAGTATATGGATATAGTACTAAGTTTCTGGAACATATTTGTTGGGTATTGCCCTTATTTTTCAGAAAGCCAGCTATGTCAGTTTTGTCAGGGCACAATCTTAGTTCTGTGAACCTGAAGGAGATATGAAAGTATAGATTTTGTTGATTCTTCCCTTTATTTCACTTCTCAAAAGAGGTGTGTTGGCACCCTGTTTAGGCGCCTTATTGGTAGGGAGAAAGTATTCTGTTAATTCTACAATGAAATCTATGTCTACAGAAAGAAAAGTTGGATACCATAGGAGTTCCTGAAAGCTTGGAACTGATGAAAAAAGAAAAAGCCACTTTCTAAATGAACTTTTAGAATTTCTAGGAATAAGCTATATAAATTTTAAAAAAATAACATTGAAGAAAATTTTACCTTGGGCAAATTAGAGTAAAGTCACTTGAATAATTAATTTATATGTTTCAAGGAGTTCATTCCTTTCATATAAATAACTTTGTCTCAAGGAATCATTTAATGCTTTGTATTGCCATTTGACCTAGACTTTTTTCTTTCTTTATCAAAAAGAAAATCTGTTAATAAGCTATTTCTCATTCTTTACTGCTTAGCAAGGCCTTTAGGATATTGGGTACTATAGTAGGGTCTGTAGAAGCTGATGCTTCAATATGGACATAAGCTCATTAAAAATGGGATTTTGATCAATATCCAATTAGAATCATTGCTTTTAGCAGAGGATAATTAATATTGAATGTGTAAATTTATAATTTATCTTATATGATGGAGTGATATAAAGGGAATTATTTTGTAATATATATTCATACATATCCTATATTATAAAAACCTAATATTCTAAGTGTCCGGTTGTCCAGTTGTCCGTTCAACCAATCAAAGCAAAATATGCTAATGATATGCTAAGGCCACTCACCTGTTCACTATGACATGCACTGACCACCAGGGGAAGACGCTCCAACCGATAGGTTAGCTTGCTGCTGGCTCGTCTCGAGCCAGACATGCCCTGGATCCCTCCCGCAGTCCCTCCTCTGCTGGCCAACCTCCCGTGTCCCTCTCGGTACCCGACCGTGCACCGGTGGGGTCCCTCGGCCTGGCCTGTGCCCTCTAACAATCTGGGACCCCTTGGGGGATGTTGGAGAGCCGGTTTCAGCCTGATCCCGCTCAACGCAGGAGCTACCCCCTGATGGTCAGTGCACTCCCACAGGGGGAGCGCCGCTCAGCCAGAAGCCAGGCTAAACCGTCAGTGGGACATCTCCTGAGGGCTCCCAGACTGCGAGAGAGCACAGGCTGGGCTGAGGGACACCCCTCCTCCAATGCACAAATTTTGTGCACCGGGCCTCTAGTATGATATTAATAAGAGATTTGTGTATTGTCATAGGCATTCTTCTATAGCTTGCAGTAACCATAGCAATGCTTCATGACAATAAAATACTAGTGCTCATTTGGTTTAACTCTCTAATGTAAGTGTTTATTTTACACTTCTTTGAGTAATGCTGGGCACTGATATAAACAGAAGAGTAACTGCTTATATAACCTGTTAGTAGAATACACATTACTTCCACTAAATAATGTTTCTTGTCTTCATTTGTGAACCTATTATTCATTATCATGCATGGGGGAAAAATTACTTAGCAATCATGACAGTTTAATCATTCTGAAGCTTAGAAATAATCCATTACTTTTTAGGCTGTGAGACTATTTCAAAATCCCATGCACATGAGCAGAAAGTTTTATTTTTAAAAGTAAATCAGATGAAATTATCATGTTAACTCTTTTAAGCAAGGAGGATTCATTTACATAAATGACCATGTTAGTATGAAAGTGTTACCCTACCGATCTGAAAATGTTAATTGAAGTTTCAAAAATAATACTCAGGGGATAATTTCCATCCTGGCAGCTGTGTGCACATTAGGACAATTAAAGTGCCAAAGGATTCTCATTTTATTTCTGGTTATTATATCTAAGTAAATTGATGGCACATTATTGAGATCTGTTCAGGATCCAATGATTAAAATAAAAAATGATGATCTCATCATGGTATTCACATAGCACATTTACCCACTTATCTTTTGATTTATAGCTTATTTTTACCTAATGCAGTTAGTCAAGTCTCCTGGGCTCATATATATATTTTTTTAGTCTTTGATAATCTGTACTAATGGACTGCAAGGGTAGCGATATAATCTAATGAAATGGCTACCTCAGAATCTTGGGAGTGAATTGTGATAGCTCGAAGCAGATCATGTTTGTTTAGCCTAATTTTATGACTGATTCACTTTTATTAAGCAGGTCCCGCTGGATGGGTAGTTTAGAGTGACTTAGATTTGAGTAGAGAGTTAGGGAGCTAGGAATAGAAGTAGAAGCCAGAAAAAGCATTAAAGTTAACACCGAGAGTCAACATTTCATGTTACCTGGTAATTCTCAAAACGCGAATCTCTATCGAGCTTTGATACAATTATGTATAAGTTAATCTGGCTTACTATATATATGACTAGAACTTTTAAGTTATGTTTATTATTATCTTCTTTGGTGTGACTATTAAGAGTTATCTTTCCATGAAAATGACCAAAATATTAATGTTAAAATATGAAGGAAAAGTACATTTGCATCATTCCATGGTAAAATGTCACAGCTCTAATTGAAACACCTATTTGGATAAAAGCATTGTGAATTGCAGTTCTGTATATGCATTTCTGAATATAACAACTTAAAAATCATTGTTTTCTTTGTTTTCTATATGTAGTAGGAGAGGAAAGTGATTTCTGGCTATTAGAACATTCAAGTATATCTACCATTTATTCTAGGGGCATTACAGGTACTACAGCCTGTCTCATTCATTAGAACATTTTGTATTGATCTGCACTGACTATCCCCAGAAGAGAATCTGCTGAATTTCTGCATCTTTTCCAGCATCTATCACTTTGATTAGGGTCTCACTCCATGAACCAGGCAGCTTCTCTTCCACAGCAGCTCCATATGTCTCCTACAGCTGTTCCACTATCTAGGAGGCATGTGACTCTTTGACTTATAGTTTGTGTCCCTGTCAAAAAGATAGTCAATAGCTCCTTTATTACTTTGATTTTCCCAACTCTTTTAGGGCTTGGAATATTACTTGTGGCCAGTCTTGAATCCGGGAGCGATAGAATATAGAAATTGTGTCCATGAATGTTTTGATAAGTGAAATAACTACATCAGTGATCATGCTAAGGAATTATTTGAAAAGCACAAACAGGGCAGGAACTTTGCTTATGAAAAAATGTCTACAGGGAAATTTTTACTGTGCAACCCAGTGATGAAAGGCTACCATCATTTTCTTTTATGTTTATAGAGATTAGATTGACTTTTTCCCTCTGTGGTTGATTTATGGTCTATAGATTTAATATTGGATAATATATTTTCCCAGTTTAATATACGTGTGTATTATACCATGGAAAGCCAGAACAAATATAAACTGTAACTCCATAGCCAACAGAATTTTCTGTAATTTTTAGAACCTCCTCAACACCCAAAATGTTAGCTGCAATAACTTCACTGCATGAAAAAAAGTAGAATAAATAAAATGGGAGCAAACAGATTCAGAATAAAAAAATATAACTAATATACTAACCTGATTCATAGCTATCTAAAAGTTACTTTTCATAGAACTTAATGTAAAAAGTTAAACAAATAAATAATTCATTGAGAAGATACTGGAGTGTTATCCGAAGCTTGTTAAACAAACATTTTTTGGGAAAGACAATAAATAAAGCTTTAGAATTTGAACTTCTGGGATTTCAACTGAAAGATAAAACATAAAGAAACTTAATTATGCTGTTGAAAGAATGCCTTTGGGATGACTTTGCATAATTTGGTAAGACTTTTAGTATTGACCTTATATCTTTAATAATAGTTACCAAAATCAAAAGACCCTAGTTACCACACTATAAATGGCCTAAATAAAATGTTAATGTACCTATTTGTGGATTTGGGAAGGTTATATGGATATTTATTATTACCAGTAGAATCCATGGTCCTTAAATAAACTAACAGGGCTAATCAAAGGGTTAATTGATTCCTGATTTTAGTATGCTATACCCTTGAGTTTCACATGGCTCTGTTGGTAGTAACTTAACTTGTTTGTGGAAATCTAGAAGTGGTTTAAATATTACGTGAGAATGTTCTATCTCAAAGGCAAAACCACTAGAATACTTCAAGTTCCCATACAAAATTATACATTGAAACTAATGTCTAGTTATTACAATGGAAAAAAGAAGACACATATGAATTAATATTATTATAGACTTGATAAGAGGTTACAAATGAATAAGCAGTTGGCAATTTGAGTAGTTAATAACGACTTTACATTTTATAATAGATGTGATTTTTCAGTTCATAAAGCCAAATTCATGTAGAAACACACACGCATGCACTTATTTTTAGTAAGTATAGCAGTCAAAGTAAGTCATTCCATGACTCAGGGCTGATCTTGACAATTCCATAAACTATCTAATTCTGTTGATCCAGATCATTTCTATCAACTAAAGTACTCCAGGCACCAAATCACCTCCTATTTTTCTGTTCATAATATCCATGTCTACGATTTAGCTCATCGGTTAAGTGCAGCAGGAAGGTTTTGGTTAGAACTCTCACTCTAATCTATACTAATAAAAGTCTAGGTGGTTGTCACGCCCTCACACCGTGATACCCTCACTCAAGCCGTTACAGTCCATCACCAGGAGGCTGTGTGCACAGGGAGGTGCACATGGGCGGGGGACTTGACGCTGCATGCATTGTGTGGAGGAGGCGGGGCCTGGTGACTCAGCACAGCAAGGCCTGGGGGGTCTGCGGCTCCAGCCTACCTCTTTGGGGCAATCCATCCAGGAGCCCCAGATGGGTGAGCAGGGCCTACCTCTTTGGGGCGATCGATTGCAGGGCTCCCGCACTGTGAGAGGGCACAGGCCAGGCTGGAGACCCCCCCCCCCACCACCATAATGCACGAGTACACTGGGCCTCTAGTCTATAGGGCCTGTGGCCATGATGACTTAACACCTTCAGGGCCAAAAGAGCAGCTGCTCTCTCGGCAGGCGAGGTGGGGCACGAACTGAACTACTAGCAGCAGAGAGCTATGAGTGGTGGAGGGTGGGGCATGCGTGCTGGGCCTCTAGTAAGCTAATAATTAGAAATGTTCAAATTGAGTGAAAAGTTATTGGCATATTTTTAATATATTTTTATTTATTTCAGAGAAGAAGGGAGAGGGAGAGGCAGAGAGAGATAGAAACATCAATGATGAGAGAGAACCATTAATGGTTGCCTCCTGCCTGCCCCCTACTTGGGATTGAGCCTGCAACCCAGGCATGTGCCTTTGACTGGAATTGAATGCATCTAGCTGATGCTCTATCCACTGAGTATCACCGGCTAGACCAGCGGTTCTCAACCTGTGGGTCGCGACCCCTTTGGGGGTCGAACGACCCTTTCCCAGGGGTCACCTAAGACCATCGGAAAACACATATATAATTACATATTGTTTTTGTGATTAATCGCTATGCTTTAATTATGTTCAATTTGTAACAATGAAATTGGGGGTCACCACAACATGAGGAACTGTATTAAATGGTCGCGGCATTAGGAAGTTTGAGAACCACTGGGCTAGAATATTGGCATAATTTTAACAAGCTAGGAAAATATCTCACTGAGATATAAGGTAGTACGTAACAATCAGAATTGTTCTAACTAGAGTAGGAAGAAATTTTGTGTTTAAGTGGAAAAAAAAATGATCCTGGTGTTAGATCTGCTCACTAGAGTCTGCATCCTGACCTCAATGAGATGCTGTACTTCAGCTGTTTATGAATTGCCCTGATTCATTGATTGCCCCATCCCTATGCAATTAATACAAAATTATTTAAAAGCTTCCCTATTACTTTTATTTTTGTGTGTTTTTTTTTAAATTTCTAATCAGTATAGTCAGAGATTTCCAGTGACTGTAGAAGGTAAATAGAGGAGTTGGGCCAGAAGTATTCACAAACCAGTAGGATATACGCAATAAATAAATTATAACACATCATCTAATGCCAGCCCAATGCAGTGTTTGAAGTGATATCCATTGATATATTGTTTTACAAATGGTTGATAACTTATTTGCACATACTGCTTATAAAAACTAATCCACAAACATAAATACTATAAAACATGAACCTATAAAGAAAGGGCATTAAGAGGCAGTTCACAATTAAAAAAAAAAATAGAAATATGACTTTGGCCATTTTGAAAGCCCAAGTAGTAAACTTAACTATCAAAAGAAAAAGGATGCCACAACTCTCTAGTAATTAGATTTATCTTACTCATATTTAGCAAACATATACTGGAAAGTACAGTGAAAGATTCCAAACTCATTCACACTTCCTTTTTTCTAAAGGCTCCTAGTTTGGTGAAGGAGAGGCAGACATTTATTCATTCAACTATTTAACAAGTGCTTCCTGAGTGTTAGTAACACATATCCAAAGATAGGAAGTTCTATAACACCTGAATCTTATACTTAAAAAGTTTTCAGTCTCAATAATCCTGGGCATATTTTAGAGAGTCAGGAAGGGAGGGAGAGAGAGGGTGACAGAGAGGGCAAGAGAAATAAATATGCACCAATTATGGATCAAACCTGCAGCCCAGGTATGTGCCCTTACCTGAGATCAAATCCTCGACCTTCAGATGCACAGATGATGCTCTAACCAAATCATCCACGAAGTCCAGGCCTGGGCTTATTTTAATGCTCTCTATTCCTTCATTCTCTTATTTTTCCACCATTGAACCTCTTCAGTTGGGTACCAAATCTTATTATTCTATTTCCTCATTCTTTACATAATTTGCTGCATTCACTTATTTATTCATATGTCTTTGCATTGCTATGTTACTTCTTGATCACTAATACTCCATAGTGGTATCAAATATTTGCACTTAATTGTCTGTTAAATTAAAGAGCAAATGAATGTATGGAAGAACACAAAAGTAAAGATTTGTGAATATGTGGTACTAGTAGAAACTTTGTGATACATATGAGCTAGGTCATAAACTATTAGAGTTAGGAATTTTGAACATGAGGGATTGGGGTATATAGATAATTTGGGTGAAATTAATATTTTGAAATCCATGTCCAGATTTAAGGCTTTAATCTATACTTTTTCTAAACCCAAGTGCTAGTATTAACAAAATGAAAATTTCTATTTAATTATTTTTCAAAGCAAGTTTACACTCCTTTTTCATTTTGGGAAATGCAGCAAAACATAAGGTGGCATTTTTGGATTATCTTTTTTTTGTAAAAATAAAATGCGATTGAGTAAGAGCTAGTGGACAGACATTTCATTTTCAGAGTAATATTTTTATAGATTTATGGCTAATCACTTCCCAAGGTAATTTTGTAATGCTCAGTCATTCATATTAAACTGTACTAATCTGGAGACACTGGAGTAGTCATTTTTTTTTCCTTATCTCCCTTACCAACTAAAACGTACCTATTGGTATACTAGTTGTTTATACCTCCAAAATATATGTGGAATTTCTATCACCTTTTATTTCTAACATTTACCTCACTGACCTCTATTATTTTTCTTATTTCTGTTGTAGCCTACACACTGTTGTTTGTTTGTTTGTTTGTTTGTTTAGAAAAGCACCTTTATTTTTAGTACAATTCAAACATCAAATAGCATAAAGGACTGATCCTATTGCACCCATGTTTTTTGTTGTCAGAATCATGATTAACAGTGGCCCATCTAACTTATAAATGAATTAAGGACATAGCACATCCGCTCATATGATTACTGACACTTAATCTTTTTTCATGATTTTCCATCACCTGGAGAATAGGAGCTTCCTGAGACGGTATTCAAAATTATACAGTTTGTTTCACTCATTCATGTTCTTCTTCCCCTTTGCATCCCCTGCAATGTTGTTTAACCTAAATAATCTCTAGGCTTCATGAGACCCAGTCTTTGAGTTAGATCAAGACCAAGGAAGCAGTGTGATATCAAGAGGGTAAATAAAAGTATTTAGAATTAATTTAATCTGTTTCTCAATGAAGCACCAAGGTAGCAAGGGGAAGTATTCACATTCCACAGCTAACATCTTAAATATTCTTGCCGTCATTAGTGTCTCCCCAGTGTCCTATATTGATTGGAGGGACAGTCTCTCATTGTCTTCCACAACAACTCTTCCTTCTCTCAGAAACTCTAGTCATTGCTTTATGTTATACTCAATCCCCGTCAACATTTTAGTGTTAGTAAGTGTAGCCTGTTTATTTCCTTCAGTCTGCTTCAGTAATTACTCGGGTTTTTGTTTTGTTTACAATAAAGGAAAGCTCAGGAGCTAATACTAAAGCAAGAGCTCTTTTCTGCCAGTGTCAGGGAAATGAAAGTTTTAGATACTCATTTTTAAATAACTTTTGTCCTCATTACAAATATTTCCTATAACACGGTTATTCAGCATGTACTATTGGTCAATTCCCCTTCCCCCCCTCTTCTCTTCCTTCTCATTGTTCAAAAGTCTGATTTGTGAGCGTAGATGCCTCAATTCCTCAAGTCATAGTTGTCTGTACCCTTCCTTTTGTTCTCTCGCTTTTGGCCCATTCTTCTGGTCCACTGTGTGCCTTTAATAATTTTGTCTTGGCTGTTTCCTCTTCTATACTGGGAAATATGTGGTGGCATAGACAGTGGTCTTATTCACATTATTATCCCCAGTGCTAACCACAGTGCCATTCACAAAGGAGAGACTCTAAATGCTTGTCAAATTGATTTAAATCTAAGGACTATATTCAGAGGTAGGTTTAAATAAATTCATAAGCAGTTACATTTTTGACTGACTGTAAAGGCTGCGTTCTTTTTTACAAAAATATTTATTATTGAAAGTATTACAGATATCCCCTCCCCCCATTGACCCATCGTTAATCATCTAATAATATTTATCACTGATTTCAATATAAAATCCAATCATGAGGCATACAATATTAGAACCAATGTATTTGGGCAAAATAAGTCTTTTTTCATTTTTATAATTTTGCTAGAAACAGTTGAATCAACACCACAAGACCATCTCTTTAATCTGACCAGGTTTACCCAGCATGTACATTTATTATATAAATTGCTTACTTAAGATTATGTATGATAAATGTCTGCATGACTGATGTTACATCATTTTAATTTTTTTAATGTCATGTGCAGTGCTAGGCAGCCAACACAACTATTTAAATGAAACATATTTTCAAAATACTTAATTTGTTTGAAGTCTTGAATATAAGATTATAAAAATATATTTTAAATGTGCTCTCTCTCTCTCTCTCTCTCTCTCTCTCTATATATATATATATATATATATATATATATATCTCCTATCTAATAAAAGACAAAAAGGGTAATTAACCGTACCTCCGCTATGCTTCCCATTGGCTAATCAGCAGGATATGCAAATTAACTGCCGACCAAGATGGCAGCCAGCAGCCACGCAGCTGAAGCGAACATGAGGCTTGGTTGCTCCAGTGATGGAGGAAACCAAGGTTCCCCGCCTGCCGCGGCCCGGCTCTGAGCTCCGGAAGCAATAATGTTTCAATTATAGAAGCTAAACAAACCCCAGATACCTGCTTTCAGCCTGCCATGGCCTCAGAGCTGGGAGTGCCAGTGACGGCAACAATGTTTCAATTATAGAAGGTAAATAAATCTCAGAATAAAAAAAAAAGAAAAAAAGGAGAGGCTGGGTGCTTCAGTCGCTGACCAGCCTGAAAACGGCCCTCAGCCCCTCACCCAGACTGACCAGGCACCCCAGAGGGGACCCCCACTCTAAAGGGGGTGTGGCCAGCCTGAAAACAGCTATCAGCCCCTCACCCAGGCTGGACAGGCACCCAAGCAGGACCCCCACCCTGATCCGGGACACCCTTCAGGGCAAACCAGCTGGCCCCCACCCGTGCACCAGGCCTCTATCCTATATAGTAAAAGGGTAATATGCAAACTGACCCTAACAGCGGAAAGACTGGGAATGACTGGTCACTATGACACACACTGACCACCAGGGGGCAGACGCTCAATGCAGGAGCTGCCCCCTGGTGGTCTGTGCTCAGCCACAAGCCAGGCTGACGGCTGCCAGTACAGCAGTGGTGGTGGGAGCCTCTCCTGCCTCCTCAGCAGCGCTAAGGATGTCTGACTGCAGCTTAGGTCTGCTCCCCGCTGGCAAGTGGACATCCCTCGAGGGCTGCCGGGCTGCCAGAGGGATGTCTGATTGCCATCTTAGGCCCAATCTCCCAGGGAGCAGGCCTAAGCCAGCAGGTGGTCATCCCCTGAGGGGTCCCAGACTGTGAGAGGGCACAGGCCGGGCTGAGGGACCCCTACCCCCGAGTGCACAAATTTTTGTGCACTGGGCCTCTAATATATATATATATATATGTATTTGAATAAGAGTTTTTTTTAAAAAGAAGCCATTTTTTAAAATGTTTTAGTCTTGTGAACCTAATTTAGGGATGCTAACATCTATATTTTTACTAACAATTAGATAAGAAAACATCAAAATGATATAAATATGTTTTAAAATATCTTTCTGAATCACTATAGAAACTGTCTTTTTTATCACATGGAGACATCTACCTTAAAAAAAAACAAACACAGCTCCTAGACATAATGTAAAATTTCCAAATTTAGTTTTAAGTACACTTACAAACTGACATTGTAAACATATGAAAACCAATTAAGGATTTTGTAGAATTCATAAATGCTAGACACTTAAAATATGGAAATGAACTGCAGAAAATTTGGATATGCTAAAATATAATTAAATATATAATTTAATAGTGAGGACAAATAAAAATGTTTTTCACATGTAAACTTATAAAATTCTGTATGAGCATTTTGTTCTTTAATATGAAGTAAAATTACTTTCCCAAACTTGCTAACAGAAGTAACATATGAACTGTTCTTTGAACCTGCCAGCATGGGTAACAAGAAGGCAATGTTAAGAAAAGGTAAGTCAATTCTTTATAAATAGGGAATACTTCAAAATATTGAACTTGTGAAATGGTGGCTGTATGTCCCTTGCCTTCTGAAGCTGTCTGACAATGGACATATCTGTTGTTCTTGTTCTCAATGGCATAAGGAGCTGTAGTTTACTCCTACCCTTTTGGATTCTTCTCAGCATGCAATAACCCATCCTTCTTTGAGTTTTTGTTTGTTTGTTTGTTTTTAACATCTTTCCTCTTCCTTGTTACTGTGGTGTACCAACCTCCTGGTGGTAGCCTTTATTCAATAAAGCTTTTTTTTTTTTTATTATAATATTTTTTTTTATTTTTTCGCTTAAAGTATTACAAAGGGTATTCAATAAAGCTTTTTTAAAAAATATATGTTTATTGATTTCAGAGAGGAAGGGAGGGGAAGACAGAGAGAAACATCAATGATGAGAGAGAATCATTGATTGGCTGCAAGCCACATACAGGGGATCGAGACCATAACCCAGGCATGTGCCCTGATCGGGAATCTAACCAGGACCTCCTGGTTCATGAGTCTACGCTCAACCACTGAGCAGCACTAGCCAGGCATTTACCAAAGCTTTTGACACTGACTCAAGTTCTTTCTAAGTTATCTTCACATTTGGACAAAAACTTGAAAACAAATTTTCTAAAATGTTTTCTTTTCCCCCATCACATCGACTTGCACATATCTGCATAAACCCAAGTCAAACAAATTTATCTACTTCTCCAAGCCTATACCCTGGCAGGTCAGTAAGGACACAGAAAAACATCACAAACATGAAGAGTAATATCTTGTAACTTGTACTAGTAGGTACTTCCTTTATTTGTGCCCTCAATAAAATCAGCCATTGTAGGTTTCCTTGTCATTCTCCTGGCCCATCCTCATTCTCTGTTGTAGATATTTCAATTGTCTCTATTTTTCTTCAAGCCTCTGACCCTGCTCCCTCACCTTCCTCTAACCCAGTGGTTCTCAACCTTCCTAATGCCGCGACCCTTTAATACAGTTCCTCATGTTGTGGTGACCCCCAACCATAAGATTATTTTCGTTGCTACTGCATAACTGTAATTTTGTTACTGTTATGAATTGTAATGTAAATATCTGATATGCAGGATGTATTTTCATTGTTACAAATTCAACATAATTAAAGCATAGTGATTAATTACAAAAACAATATGTAATTATATATGTCTTGGGCGACCCCTGTGAAAGGGTCGTTCGACCCCCAAAGGGGTCGCGACCCACAGGTTGAGAACTGCTGCTCTAACCTATCAAAGAAAACAGAAGCTATCAGATGTTTTTGTTTTTCATTTCTTCCACAGACCTATGCACTCATTCAACGTTATCATGCCCCTCTAGTGTGCTTTCTCCAGGTGAAGCTGAGGTATTCTCTCTTGGATCTGGAGCTCATCTTCAAATCTTCCCTCTTTATAAAAAATTTTATTAAATTCATTGGGGTGACATTGGTAAATAAAATTATATAGGTTTCAAGTGTACAATTCTATAATGCATCATCTGTGTATTGCATTGTGTGTTTGCCATCCAAAGTCAAGTCTTCTTCAGCCACCATATATTTGATCCCTTTAACACTTCACTACCCCAATACCCCCCCCCTTCCTTCTGGTAAGCACCATACTGTTGTCTGTTAGTTTATGTTTATCTGGTTCTTTTTTTGTCAGCACCTAATATGTTCAAATCCCCCCCATCTATAAGAAGGAAAATACCAAGAAACATATATTTTCTCCATCCTCATTGCATCGTCTCTTGACTTAAGCAGACCCTCTTGTTCAAGTCTCTGACATCACCTTTTAGTTCATTTTACTGGATCCTTTTTCTCTATATGACCCTTAAATGTACCTTAGCTCTCTATCCTAATTACTCTTCTCTAAAAATGTCAGTGGACAGAGCTTTGGCCTGCAGACTAAAGGATCCTGGGTTGGATTCCGGTCAAGGGCACATACCCAGGTTGCGGGCTCGATACCCAGAAGGGGGTATGCAGGAGGCAGCCGATCAATGATTCTCTCTCATCATTGATGTTTATATCTCTCTTTCCCTCTCGCATTCTCTCTGAAATCAATAAGAATATATTAAAAATAAAAATACAAGAATTCTATCACACCTCATGGTGAAAAAATTCTCAATATATAATAGGAGATTGAATGAAATAGTGAAATGATGCATTTATGTGCTCCTGCAAACTCCCTATCTTTTTAACATATGTTTCATTTTTGAGAGAGAGGAAGGGAGAGGAAGAGAGAGAGAGAGAACCATCCTTTGGCTGCCTCCTGCATACCCCCTATTGGGGATTTAGCCCACAACCCAGGCATGTACCCTGACCTGTAATTGAGCCAGCAACCTTTTGGTACACAGGACGACACTCAAACAACTGAGCTACATGGGCCAGGGCTAAATCCCCTAATTTTATTCTCTCATATTCTACTGCAAGACCAAATCTGATGGTCACATTTAAAAGTTATCTCCCAGAATTCTTCCTAATCAAACACCTTAATATTTAACTCTAATCAAATTCATATATAGTTCCTCTATTCATTTCCTCAGATTGTCGTGAGGATTAAGTAAGAAACTACAAGTTGTTAAAATATTTTAAAATTTACTATACTATAGATATGTTTCACAGTGCTGTTATCTATATCTCTCCATTACATATTAATGTTAAACAGTTTTTCATAGTAGTTATTTATAAAACATTAACTATTTTAATGGACAGATTTATATAAAGTTACTTTCACTTAGGGTGAAATGAAAAAAGACTGACTTATTTTTGAGTGTTTTTAGATTTTTATAACAGAGTTAAATATGTCGAGTCTTTATATTGAATATATGAAATGTTTTACTGTGGCAACACATTTTAATAAATATAGGTTTAGTGTCCTCTCTGAAGAAAGCTAACTCATATTTTAAATTATATCCATTAGTACGATATTATTATATAATACTTAAAAGCAATAGGTAGCCTGGTCAGCGTGGCTTAGTGGTTGAGTATCGACCTATGAACCAAGAATTCATGGTTTGATTCCTAGTTGTGGCATATGTCCGGGTTGCGGGCTCAATCCCCTGCTTTTTTATTTTAAAAAAATTAGTCTATTTGTACTAATTAACCCATTGAATAAAAGTTCTGAAAGTGCTTTCCAAACTATAAAACAATATATTAAACTATAAAGTGCTTTTACTAATCAGGTTGGAAATCATAACACCTGGTCTGATGAGCATGCTTGTTTTAAATGGAACAGATGCAGGGTAATGATACACCACATTAAAGTTATGAGTGAATAGATTTCCTTGCAATTACAAGTCATATAATGAAGGTAGCTAAGCTCTATATATTTCTGCCAATGAAGGAACTGTATGATTTCAAGTATTTAAAATTATATTTATAGATTAGCCTTTGAAAAATGGGTAAGGCACTATAGTACTTTTTGTTGGTAGTATTTTGTGGTGCTTCTTCACTTGTCATTTTTTAAAAATATATATTTTCATTTATTTCAGAGAGGAAGGGAGAGGGAGAGATGGAAACATCAGTGATGAGAGAGAATCATTGACCTGCTGTCTCTTGCACACCCCCAATGGGGATCGAGCCCCCACCCAGGCATGTGCCCTGACTGGGAATTGAACCGTGACCTCCGGGTTCATAAGTCGACATTCAACCACTGAGCTACCTCGCCCAGGCTCTTCACTTGTCATTTAAAAGCTGAAGCTGAATTGTATTCTAGAAAATAAAAAGAAAATCAAATTAGTCTGTGCATAAAACTTAGCATTATGGATTTAGGTAAAGCTAAGTACTGGAACTTTTTCAGTTTTAAAATTTGAGCCCCTTTGAAGTTTAGATATATAATAGTAGGGACTCAATACAAGGGTATGTGATTTGAGAAGAAAACTTTCCACTCCATACTCTGCGTTGTGTGTGTTTTCTGAGAAGAGAATGATATTATATTAGACTTAATTGAAGGCAATGATATGGAACTGAATTTCAAGTACAAAAGGAAACTTCAACATACTTAATTGGTTACAGGTAATTTGAATATTTTTTACTATATTATTAAAAGTGCAGAATCAAACACAGGTATATTCTTCCAGAAAATCAAATAATTCTTGAGTGGACTTTTCAAGTAACATAGAAGAGCCGTGCTTGCATTTTATTTTCCTGAAAAAAGCCTTGTTTCTAGTTTTTGATACCTTTTCTTAACACTGAAGAGTATCATAATGAAATATTAATTTAATGAAAGTTGCTGTCGTGAACTTTATATATAATAAAAAACATACATCAGTTAAAGAAATACAAGATAGTATATAATTAAGCACTAATGTATGAGACCAGGTAATGGTTGCCTCAATGATTTGATTCTGAGATGGTGAAATTCTAGTATATGGATATTGAAATGGAAATTAAAAGCAAAATATATGGAGACATTTTCTTAAAGTAATGAATGATCCTTGGAGGTATGCTTAATGTGAAGAAATAATTAAGACCATTATAAACGGATGAACAATAATAGATACAGAGGCAGAGCAACATGGAACAGACTGTCAAACTACAGTGTGAAGGCCGGGGAGGGTTGAGAGATCAACGGAAGGACTTGTATGCATGCATATAAGCATAACCAATGGACACAAGACACTGGGGGGTAGGGAGGCCAGGGGAAGGTCAAGGGGGGAAAAAAAGGAGACATATGTAATACTCTTTGCAATACTTTAAGCAATAAAACAAAATTAAAAAAAAAAGAATAAACAACTCAAGGCAAAAAAAATAAAAGCAATAACATTTGAAACAATAAAAATTATACTGATTTGACTCTATGTTGCATAAATTCTCTAACAACTCTATTGTCTATTTTCATCAATCTATTACATTTTGGAATTTTACCACGTTCTTGTCTTATTTCATTCAGTTTCCCTTTTAATTTTTGACTTCTTTTTATCCTTCTCTCTTATTATGAGTCCCCTGACCCCAGATTATTTTGCCAAGTCTGTATTTTAATATTTCGTGGATGGCATCAGAAAGTTTTCTAAAATTCTCTCTAGCTTCTGTGGGAAAAAATTCAAGTGCTTGTTATCTTTCTAAGCTTTGAGATTACTATATTCATATGGATTCAGAAAATTTGTATAAGCACCTCTCGTTCGGTTCCCTGAGCTTTGAATTTGAAGAGCTGTGTGTAGGCCCAGTGTTTGGTAACAGTATGAGCAATATTCTTGGTAGGGTCTGTAGATGTTGTTCTTCTTAGCTTACCTCGCCCAGAATGGAACCTCTGCCCTGTGAATGAGATGGGGTGAGGGTGATCAGGGACCAGTTCCAATGTTCTCAGGATGTCACACTTGGACTACAGCCTCTGCCCTATGAATGGAGGCTGAGTGGAGAAAGAGGACCCCCAGTCTCTCAGCTGCACTTACCACGGATTTAGCCTGTGTAACACTGCAATAGAGAACTGTAGGGGATAGGAATACTGGTGTTCTATACATCTTGAAAAGATAACATAGCCCAGGACTGGGAGCTGGAGAGAGAGGGAGATCCACCATCATGCTAAGATGTGGAAGGGGGAGGGAGGGAGCACGAGGTGAGTCAAGTGCTACAGACTCTCCCTGTTCTTACTGGAATTTAGAAGTTTCTTTTTAAAAATATATATATTTTTATTGATTTCAGAGAGAAAAGGAGAGGGAGAGATAGAAACATCAATGATGAGAGAGAATCATTAATTGGCTACCTCCCTCCTCACTGGGGATCGAGCCCACAACCCCTGCATGTGCCCTAACAGGAAATTGAACAGTGGCTTCCTGGTTCATAGGTCAATGCTGAACCATTGAGCCACACTGGTTGGGCTAGAAGAGTTTCTTACATATATAGTTTTTTATTTGCTTTATTCCTTTAGGACAATTTGCATTATCCCCTTAGGACAACTTACAAGGTTAGTTTTTTTTCATGTGTTTTAATAATTTTCACCAGTTATGGTTGTTTCCATTCCAGAAGCTGGAGGTCTTCAATGCTGGATTTGAAAGGCCTTCTAGAATCCTCATTGAATCAATATTCAACACACTGTTTAAAAAACTTGATTTTTAAATATTTATGTATGTTTCATGCTACTAGTAAGAAAAATAACAAGATTTTCAAAATCCTTGACTCAGATTAAGAAATAGCACACACTCAAAACAAAACATTAATGTTTTAGTGAAATGAGGAAAATGCTAGCTTCTCAATCACCATTGCATGTGGGCTTGGTTGTTTAAGTGAAGTGTAAGAAAATATTCCCTCATTCTTAAGCTGAAACACTTTCATCATTGAAATGTTCCACCAAACAGCTTGTTTCATACCAGTTAACAGCCTTGCTTCAATTTAAGATGAATGCAAATAACAGTGTTTGTAATGCAGATGGCACGGTGGGAGGGACAACTGTTTATATAATTTTCTCCCCCTCATCAACTTTCACTCTTAAAGCTTAGCATAATGTTGAAATCAGACTGCTTGGGTTTGAATCTTGGTTTCAACACTATGTGCTGTGCCCTTTGAAACAATTACTTTAAATTTCAGTTTCCAATTTAAAAAATTGAAGTAATAATTGAACATACTTTTAGGGTTATTTTGAGGATTATAGATAATCGATCATTTGTATAAAGTGCTAAGCAATTCCTGATGTATAATAATACATATGTGTAATAATAATCTCTAATGTAAAACAGTAAGTTAATATGGTAATAAAATGAGAAATCATAAAATTATTATTATCCCCTTAGCAGCTTGACATAATCAACAGAAAATTGAAGTCTACAAACCTTATTGTTTAATGAGGTATAAATTTGACTAATACACAAGAATTTTCTAACTGTTCTTAATTTTCTAACTGGTTTCAGTTTACTGGATTTTCTTAAACCTTATGTATTTCTAATAATCTCTTCTCTAGAAGAACACATAATACTTTTATTAAATATTAGTCCACATAAGTTTATTTTTTCAATGTAGATAAACTAAGCAATGAAACTCTTGGTGCTGGATGTCTTTGTATCTTTCACTTCTTTGTTTAATTTGAGAGAGACAGAGACACACACAGAGAGAGAGAGAGGTAGAGAGAGAGAGAAAGAGAGAGATTTGTTTTTCCACTTGTTTATGCATTTATTGATTGATTATTTACATGTCTTGACCAGGGATCGAATACACAACCTTAGTGTACTAGGATCAGGATGATGCTCTCACCAATTGAGCTATCTGGCCAGGGCCTATCCTTTACTTCTATCAGTCACATACTATATATCAGTCACATACTCTAAGAACTCAAATTGTTTTGTGTGTATATCCACCGTGTAGTACCTGGAATGATATAAATCTTTATATGAGGTTTTCTTCAATCTGCTTTTCATTGAGTGGCTTTATCCAATTTCCTTCTATTGTGCCAGGCACTCTATTGGGCATTTGGAATATAGAAATGAGTGAGAACTGGTGGATTTTTGTTTTGTTTTGTTTTATTTTTCAGCTGAAAAGTGGAGAACCAGGAAAGCAAACCCCTGGGATAAATTTTGAAAGGTACTGTTGGAGAGATACCTCTAAAGAAGTGATTTTCAACCTGTATGTTGCAAGGAATTTTTTTTAACATCCCAAACCTGACTATGTAATCAGGGGCACCGACCTCTTTATTAGCTTGTCAAATTTTTAAAATGACAAGAGCCAACACAACAGTAGTTGTACAGTGTGAATGAATTAACATTATACCTATTTTTCATCAGATTGGCAAAAAACTATAATATACCTTTTGGTTTGCTATAGAATTTTAGTAATTAGTTTATTTGTTCCATGAAATAAAAAAGATTGAAAATCACTGCTCTAAATTATTGTAGGAAAACAAAAAGCAAAGACTCCCTGGAAAAGCTTCAAAAAGGACAGGAAGGAGATATCATCAAGGTTGTTTATCAAAGCCAGTGAATAATTTTCCACGTTAGATACAAAAAGGCCATTTCTGCCACAGAGAACAACAAATATAAAGACATAAAATAGTTAATGAGCTTGTTCAAAAGATGCTGAAAAGTTGGGTATTTGGAAAGCCCATTGCATGGGATGAGGAAGGAGAATAGGATGGGATCTAAGGGGCATGTCAAAGGCAGATTGTAAAGAACTTTTATGCTTTTTCAAATGTTTTGGACATCATTCTGCAGGCAAAGAGGAGCCAGAGAGGATTTTGACCAGTAAGAATGACATGGCCAGTTAGTTTCTAGAATAGTAACTCTGGTTGCATTATGAATTATTGAAGGGCATGGTGCTTGCATTTCTTTTGCGAAGGTCTAGGTTAGGGTAGGTAAGAGCTGGATAAAAATAGCTAGATACAAGACAGCTTTTGTGTTCCATGCAGTAGTGTTTCCTACCTAACTAAACCATGTCCCACATGGCCGGATGAACCTGAGGAGGGGTGGTGAAGGATTAAAGAAGACAGACAAGGGAATACAGTTGGGACCAGATGGATCACTGACTGGATGAGGAAACAGTTGAAACAGCCTAAAAGCTGACGCTTTATTTTATAATCAGGGCACACAAAGCAAAACAAGGGGAGTGGTCAACATGTTTACAATGTTCTTGCAAGTTTCAAATCTATTTCCTTACTCAAGCCTTGTTTTGACAGGACTTGCTGCACCTCCCAAAGCCTATTAGCTACCTAGGAACAAGGGAGGACTGTAAGGTCAAGCTTAATTGTGCTAGGAGGGCTCTGCCCTCCAAGCTGGGACTTGTATGTGGCTCTGCCACAGGTCAGTCCGAGTCTTGACCCTATAGCCGCTCCCTACACCTAACCCCTCCTCTTCCCTAGAACATACATTTAGTCTTATTTTATGAAATTGGTAAACCTGTTATGATTCTACCACCCAGTTTTCTTTGCTTATCCAGCTCAGATAAATTGCTTTAATGCACATATTGTAAGGGAAGCATATTCCAATTTGGGAAATATATATCAGATGCCATTGAAATTGTGCATTTTAGTACAATGAGGAAATTGAAGTGGTAGGGAAATGTATTGAAATGTTACTAATGATATAATCTACTACTTTCATAATATAATGTATAGTTAGAATAAATAAAGTTAATTTTATGTTTATAACACCATAATGAGAAGAAAATGGTAAATATTTGGGAACTAAAACTAATATGAAGGTTGTTTTAAAGCAAGATCTTCTAAACAAAGATCTTTTAATGAAAAAATATATTGATTCATGTTTATATGGTAATCACTTGATTTGGTAGTTGGGATTTATATTTTTCATAAATGATTTCCAAATCTATTCTATTATTATTTTTAGCTACAGATTGATGCCAAGATCAGTAAATGACACACTAAACACATTCACCCATCATGCCCTACTTTGTTCAGATTTTTCCCAGAACACACACGCGTGCGCGCACACACACACACACACACACACACACACACCTCCTTGGCATTTAGCAACTAATTTTTGTTTCTTACCTTTGTTCTATGCTGAAGGGCACTTTTGAAGTTGTTCTGTTTTCCTGAACATTACCAATAACAGCTCCACTAGCCATTGTGGATGTTTTCATCAAGTTAACACATGGGGTGTGTAAATTTACAGTAAGAAGGAAATTTTATTAGAGATAATCGGTCTTACATTGCTCAAGAACAGATCACCCCATGACCATCTGGTCCCATATCAGTTCATTTCTCTTATAATTCAGGAATTAGTGTTTTTGAAGTACATGGCATGTGAACCATGCCTAGAAGCTTTGTCATATTTAATTTGAACATCCTGCTTTTAACTGTCAATAGCACTAAAATGATACAGATTTATTCCAGACTGAATATACTGTTGTGTGGCTTATACTGTAACTCTTGAGTTATACTTCTGTTTTTACTATATGAGCCTTAGAGTGTTTATAATTTTATTGGAAGCAGCAGATATCAGCACCCTCATTAACACCTTCCACCTTCCTCTTCTGTACTTGAGAAGCTGGCAGCACTACAAATGGAACAGAGGCTAAGGTACCAAACGTGGATCTGACACAGATGGACATGAATTGTCTTGCATCACCTTGGGGTTCATCCAAATTTATTTTGTGCAATAATTCCCCTGCATCCTACTTCCTGTCTCCCAGGGCCATGCTTTCCCATGGTCATTGTGCAAACCTGAGGTATAATGAGCCAAATTAGCAAGTAGTCATGTAAGTTTGGCCCTTCTGATACATTTATTGTGGATGAGGTTATAATTGGTAGAAAGAAGTATGAAAGGTATGTGACCGCTTCAGGGGTATTAATATTTTTGCTGTATACTTGGTACACTCTGGAAAATAGGTGGTTGATAATTTGTAAAATTATGGAAAACACTATAAATGGTTTTAATATAGAAAAAGTATTAAAATATTGACTCATGAAGTTATTAGCTTAATTTTTATCAAAGCTTTTACTTGTATTTTCAGTTACATATCAACCACATTTCATAAAAAACTCAGGGTCCTACAATTTTATAGAGAATATTAGTTATTATATCAGAAAAAATCACAAATCAGTACCAGTCGATATAGTATACTTTATATTAAACAGATCATGAAATGAAAATCATAACAGCATGTATTGAACAGATTTGAGATGCATGAAAATTGGAAAAAGAAGTAGTAAAACTTTTCAGGTCTTGAGAACTCCTATAAGGTAATTCTTTTGAAGTCTTCATCATTAGTGAGTTCTCCATTTGTTTTACCAATGCTTGTATTTGGGTTTTATGAAAGAGAACTGGACTCTGCCTACCTTAATAAAGATAGAATATAAGAAGATAGACATTGAGTCAATCACAGAGGTGTTTGCTGTCCATCACAGACTTCAAGGATGGATAAGAAAAGGATATTTCTAGGAAGTATAAAAATAGGGGAAGAGATCAACCAAAGGACTTGTATTCATGCATATAAGCATAACCTATGGACACAGACACCAGGGGGGTGAGGGCATGAGCAGGAGGGGGAAGTGGAGATAAGGACACATATGTAATACCTTAATCAATAAAGAAAGGAAAAAATAGAGTCATATGAACAGTCTCTCTAGAATATTCAAATCAAGATAAACCCGTTCCAACCATTCCCCTCCAGATTTTCAGAGGAGTATTTGATTGGCCTAGTTTGGTTCTTATGCACAACCCTTGTCCTAATTTGAGAACACAAGGTTGATAGTACCACTAGGATCCCATTAATTGAAAAGTGGTGTCGCTTGTCTTTGTTTACTTGCTAGTTTGATTTTTAAATCGCTGAACAACATTCCTCCCTTAGTCTCTTCTTTCTGTGTCCTCAAATGGTTCTCTCTTTGCCCTCAAGTGGAGCAGGATACAGAACTCCTTCCCTGCTGAAATGAATACTTAATCCTTTTGTATTTTTAATAATTTCTAAACTGAAACAAATTATCATAAAAAAACAAATGTTACTAATAGGATTTGTCACCACAGTTCTTCTCTCTGTTTGCTTTGTTATTCCCACTGCAATTGCTAGTTTTTGTCCTAGGAATCTATTTTTATTTAGGTGAGATAAATCTAAATAATTTGGTTAGAGGTAGGTTTGGGTTGGTATCAAGGTTAGAAATTATTTATTTTTTTCACAATTAGTTGTTTTTTTATTTTTTATTATTTTTTTTAATCTTTATTGTTCAGATTACATTTGTTCCTCTTCCCCCCCCCATAACTCCCCTCCTCCCAGTTCCCGCCCCACCCTCCGCCCTCACTCCCCACTCACTGTCCTCATCCATAGGTGCACGATTTTTGTCCAGTCTCTTCCCGCATCTCCCATTCCCCTTTCCCCCCCAAGAATACAGAAATTATTAGATATTTGTATTTCTGCATCTGATTCCTAACCATCTTTAAGATTTCCTTTTCATGCACCCTCCCAACTCTATTTCTGGGTCTGCGCAATATTTCAATTCGATAAACATTTATTTTGGCCTACTATGTGTCAGTCCAGAAATGGTAAATACCTTTTATCACATGTGCCAACACTGATAAAACAGTAGATGGTGTGTGGTGTTGAGACTTATGAGGCAAAGAACACTGGAATCTTTTAATAGCATCATTAATAAAGAGAGTATGGCCCTAGCCCGGTTTGGCTCAGTGGGTAGAATGTCGTCCTGTGGACCGTAGGGTCCTGGGTTTGACTCCAGTCAAGGGCACGTACCTTGGTTGTAGGCTCCCGGCTCTGGTTGGGGGGCATGCTGGAGGCAACCAATGGATGTGTCTCTCTCACATAGTTGTTTCCCTCTGTCTATTCCTCTCCCTTCTACTCTCTCTAAAAATCAATGGAAAGAATATCCTCGGGTGAGAATTAAATAAAAAGGGGGTATGGGCACAGCTCTCACACACTTTGTTTCAGTTTTTGTTCTGGACACTATAGGGGATAAGACAAGAAACCTAATTTGGTCCAGCGCTTGTGGAAATTATTAGACTCAAATTGGAAAGACTTGAGCTTGGTATCCCCATTAGGAAGTTCCCGTAAATACTTTAGGTGAGTGAAGATGAAGACCTAGATAGGACAGTGATACTAGAAATGGAAATAATGGCATGGATAAGTGGATAATGTTGTTGTTATGACTAAAAAGATGCTGTAGATACCTTAGCACTGTAGGCACATTCTATGCTCACTAGAACACTGAAGAAGGGAAGCTATGTCTTTTTTTATTTTGCTCTTTTATTTGCCTTAAGTACTTTCACCAGGTCTTCTAGTTCTATCGTTAGGTGATACTCCCCTTTTCTTTCCATTTTATTCAGTGTAGACTTACAAGATATGAATGCTTGGCCTCACCAACCTGAAATTCTGTTCTTTAATAGTCCAACCAACTTTTGTTTAAATGTATGACTCCCATCCAGTGACCAAAGTAGGTAATATAGACAAAAATGGTAGAATTTTACCTGGATCAAGGACCCATGTTTCCCACTTACATGGATTCTCTGACTTCTCATTTAGGAAAGAAAATTGTTCTATAGACTCATCATTATTGGTTTATGATATCAGTATGCCTTACCCATAAAAAATGGCAGTTACAATTTTAGTAATAGAATTTCACATTACTGCCACTTTAGTAATAATTGAGAAGAGTAATGTAGACTCCTTTATTCTCAGTAACTGTTCTGATGTGCCCATCCTGCTGGATATGAGGTAAACTAATTTTGATCTCATCAAATAAACTCATTCAAATCCTATAATGTAATCAGTCACTTTAGCTTTAACTAAGTTTCATTTGAAGATTGCTTTCTACTTGAGATTTCTTTACTTCTCTCTAAAATAGTACCTGAAGTATGAAGAAGTAGCTGTCATGTCATTGTGTTGTTAAGAGGAAATGGATCACCTCATCTCATGCTAGTTTTTTTTTTGGGGGGGTGGGAATAATGGCAGAATCCATCCATTGGGTGTTCTGCTAGTAGCTGCTGATTGAAATTGACAGTTGGAAAAATTCATAGTTCAGAATCTTTCAGCTCAGTCAGGCCTTTTAAAGATCCCTGGTTTATTCAGCCACTTTAAACCATCCCTGAAATTGCCTGGCTTGTCTTCCTTCGTTCTCCAGGAAAGACAATTTCACTATTGTCAGGTTACCAAGCCCTCTTTAAAATATGCCCAGTGGCTGGTCTACAACAACTGAGGAAGGCCTGGGAGGGCAAACTAAGTGATCTCTGTGCCTAAACACATCAGCCTGCTTTGTAAGCTCAGCCTGCTTTGTAAGCTGAGTTAAAAGCTCTTATGTTTCTTTTTTTAATTTTATTTTTTACTTTTTGTTAACCCTCACCTGGGGATATTTTGCCATTGATTTTTAGAGAGAATGAAGGGAGAGAGAGAGAGACAGAGAGAGAAATGTCGATGTGAGAGAGACCCATCAATTGGTCCCCTCCAGCACTTGGCCCTGGTCAAGGCCCCTGATGGAGCCTGCAACCCAGGTACGTGCCCTTGACTAGAATCAAACCCAGGAACCTTCAGTGTGCAGGCCAGTGCTCTATCCACTGACCCAACTCGGCTAGGGCAGCTCTTGTGTCTCTACAGTCACCCTGAACAGCAATTTCCTTCCAGTGTTCAAAATGGAGACAGAACTGTCCTCACTACTTCTCACAACTTATGGGACATACTTCTCTTGACTGAAACATAAGAAGGGAAAATAGAGATATGCATCTTCCTCTCCTATATCTGTTTCCTGTCCTTTTCCCACAAGACTCCAGTAAAAAGAAATAAAAAACACATTCATAGTTTTCAAAATTTTTTATCTTATCACATTATCAGTACATAAGAGAAATTAAAGAAATTTTATAAGAATTTTTCTTTATGCTGTCTGTCAACTTTATCACTTATTCACTCTCACATAGACTTCAATCTGTTCTGTTTGATTTATTGAAATAATTTTCAATGCCTCTTGCCTTTTTTTTCTCTTCCCACACCAGGCTATTTTGCATTCTGTTGCCAGATTATTCTTCTGATTGCTCTGCTTTGATTATATCATTTTTTTCTTTAAGACACTCTAGAATTATGTCTCATCATTTATCCAGTATTCTCTTTCAATTCTACGCCTGCTGAGTCCCAACACTCTTTTCTGGTTATTGTAATTTCTTTAGGACGTACTCTTACATTTCTTCCTTCCTCATGCCTTTGTTTATTGCATTGCCCCTTATGATAAGTAGCCATCACTGACTGTTTCTTTGGAGGCTAGTCTTAGACCTAGGGATATGAAACTGACTCCCTCCACAACTATACTTTCTTCTAAGGGGTCAGCAGAGAATTCAGTCTGTAAAACATATGGAAGTGATATCATAAGATTTGGTATCCTCTCTTTTCTGTGTATATACATCTCTCCTCCAAACTCAATTAGAAGCATCTTAAACAAACAAATGTATTTACTCTTTTTCTTCAGCTTTCAGTGTCTAATGGGCAGCATCGAGCACTAAATATTTTTTTCAACAAAATTGAATAGGAACTTAAAAATAAAAGCACATGTAGAAAAACCTGGGTTTGAATGATCAGAATATTGCTTTTTTATGCTGCCCTTTAGATTTTTAAAAAGTATTTTCATTAATACCCTGTACTATTCTTATAATTTAAAATTGTATCAACAGTACTGTAATTTAATTACATTGTGATTCAAGCATACTGTGCAAAGTTTTATTTACAAAACACAGTCTGCAGTTAATCATAAAGTAGTATCTTTGGTGTTTATTTCCAAAATTTTATCTACATTATTTAATTAAAATATTTGAAACATGCTGCTCCTCAACTATGACTATGATTATCTACTCATGTTTATATCATGTCATTGAAGAAAATTTCTCAAATTCTTAATATTCAGTTTTAAACTAAATCAACCTGACATGAACCTAATAAAATTAGTTATTTAGAACAGATGGTTCATCAGAGATTTGAACCCAGGTAAACATGACGTGGTAGATTCTGTAAATCATTAAGGATTTTTTTTTCAATTAATGGCCACGTTACAGTTCTCTTATAAAAATTCAAGGATTTACACATAACACTACCTTTAGATTCTATGTATATGAAATTAAAGGGTTGATTTTGATGGTTCCTTGTGACTTTCCAGTTATTACATCTAGTTGTTACATTCTGTGTTTATATGATCAGAACATTTGTGAGTCCCACTAACTTTAGTACAAGGATTTCCCTAAAGAGAAATATGCCTATCTGATTGAAGGGGTTAACTATGTACTCAAAAATTACTTTGGTTGAAAAAGAGCAATGATCCATTCCTTATGAAGAAATACTTAATTGTCCACTCTTGTAATAAGATGTTCTTTAGCTCTAAACCAGGGGTCCTCAAACTTTTTAAACAGGGGACCAGTTCACTGTCCCTCAGACCGTTGGAGGGCCGGACTATAGTTTAAAAAAAAACTATGAACAAATTCCTATGCACACTGCACATCTCTTATTTTGAAGTAAAAAAACAAAACAGGAACAAATACAATATTTGTATTTGCATGTGGCCCGTGGGCCATAGTTTGAGGACCCCTGCTCTAAACTATCCCAAAGATCCTGAAAAAGATATCAGGGGAAAAGGCACTTTAGGAAATGTTCAATGTATGGCATGGGCTTGGAATTTTCTCATCAAATTTAGTCCAATCTTGACAATATTATAAGGGGTAATATTTTTTCAAGGATGAAATGTTCTTGTTCAGTTTCTACATAGTAGAGATGTATAAATTAGTCTATTGTCTTTGTATTTGGATACGCAGGTCATCTTTGAAATGTATTCCATTGTTGTTAAGAAGAAATAAATCGGTGTGCTTATCCTTGAGCTGGACAATAGCCAGCACTGATTCAGAAGAAAAATGTATCTGATATGTATATATTTCTGGGCCCTTTCTCTCTAGGTATACCTCTAATAAAAAGGTCATGGTCCCTATTATCTTGCTTTTTAAAAATTATTTTCACGGGATTGTAGTTGAAACCGTACATCTCACATAATTTAACAAATGTACCTAATTACTAAAATTGCTAAATAATTAATTGAAAAACATGGATAATGCTTGTATAAGAAGTAAGTCAGATGGAAAAATTTAAGAACCATATCATTTCACTATATGTGGGATACAAAACAAAGCAGCAAACAAACAGGACAAATAAATATGGACTCATAGACATAGACAACAGTATGGTGGTTATCAGAGTGAAAGAGGGTTGAGGGCAATGTAGAAGAGGTTATAAGGGGTCAATATATGCTGATGGAAGGAGATTTGACTTTGGTTGTTGAACACACAATGGAATACAGCTGATGTATAAAGTATTTTACACTTGGAAACTATAAAATCTTACTAATTGTCACACCAATAAATTTAAAAATAAAAGAAACATTTTTCTCAAAAGTACCTAATAAGATGAGATTGAGTCAAGTGGAAAGATTTATTAAAAATCATTTTGAAATGATTAAAAGTAATATTCTTCCTTTCCTAATTTTCTTTTTATTTTAGTTGGCATACAATATTATATTAGTTTCAGGTTTACAATATAGTGATTCAACATTTATATACCTTAGTGCCACGGTCGGCAAACTGTGGCTCGCGAGCCACATGCGGCTCTTTGGCCCCTTGAATGTGGCTCTTCCACAAAATACCATGTGTGGGCGTGCACGTACAGTGCGATTGAAACTTCGTGGCTCATGCGCAGAAGTCGGTATTTTGTGGAAGAGCCACACTCAAGGGGACAAAGAGCCGCATGTGCCTCGCGAGCCGCAGTTTGCCGAGCTGCAGTTTGCCGACCACCACCTTAGTGAATACCTCACTAAATCTAGTAATCATTTATCACCTTGTATACTTATCACAATATTATTGACTACATTCCTCTTCACCTTTTTCACACATCCCCTCACATCCCACCCCTCTTGAAAACATCACTTCCTAATTTTCAAAAGACAACACCTTATCTTCTTTTATATTCATTGTTTCCAACTCTAACTTCATCTTAGTAATCAACATTAACACCGTATATTGCCCATGGATTTTTATTAATTTATCTTCTTCCATATATTCTTCTTATTTAAAAAAGTGTCTACCAAGATGCCCAGGAGAAAAGGTCAGAAAAAGAGAATTTCTGTGTATACCTAGCTTATTATTATTATTATTATTACTAGAGGCCCGGTGCACAACATTCGTGCACTGGGGGGGGTATCCCTCAGCCCAGACTGCGCCCCCTTGCAGGCGGACATCCCCTGAGGGATCCTTAGCACTGCCATGGAGGCAAAAGAGGCTCCGGCCACTGCCACTGTGCTCGCCAGCCTTGAACCTGGCACTGACCACCAGGGGGAAGCTCCTGCATTGAACATCTGCCCCCTGGTGGTCAGTGTGCATAGGATTTTATTATATAGGAGGATGATGATGATGATGATGATGATTATTTTAAACTTTTTTAAAATCCTCACTCGAGGAATGCTCTTTTATTTATTTTATAGACAATGGAAGGGAGAGGAAGGAATGGAGGGACGGAGGGAGAGAGAGAGAAGGAGAGAGAGAGAGAGAGAGAGAGAGAGAGAGAGAGAGAGAGAGAGAGAGAGAGAGATTAAATGAGAGAGAGAGAGAGAGAGATTAAATGACCAGGGATTGAACCCACAACCTGGGTGTGTGCTCTGACTGAGGAACTTTTCCCTTTTATTTCTTTTGGAATCTCATCTTAATAGTTGGAGACCTCACTCTGATCCTTATGTGGGTGTGTTTTTCTGATGGGTTTTCACTTCATCCATTCATTCATTAAGCATTACTGTTCACATAGCATATGTTATAAACTTCATTAGTCATGGGAAATATAAAAATTCATAGCATTCTCTCTCCTTTGAAGCAGGATTTCATAGAAGACAGAGACATATATACTTAAACTACTATGTGATAAATTAGATGTTCTGAGCATGTGAAAGCAAAATGAAAAGAAAAAAAAGAGGTAACTGCATTGTGGATTTGGGGACTTCATGGATAAAGTGATCCTGGGAGGGTAGTGAGGATATTCCATTTAGCTAATGTTGGAGGAGCATGGGCAGGCGGAATAGTCCAGGTAATGTAAAAAGAATTTGCAAAGCTGTAATATGTTCTGGGTGTGAAAAGACTTTTCAGGACATCTTAACTCCAGAAAGGGGAAGTGTTGAGATAAGTGAATAAAATTGTAACTATAGAAATGATAATAAATGGCCTGGAAGGTCGCTTTCAGGAATTTGGACTGTATCCTAACAGATTATGGAGAGCTATTGGAGGATGTCGAACAGCTGCACAATTAGGTTATTCTTCGGGGACTGTGCAGACTTGGCTGAGTGAAAAATACTAATGGAGAAAAAGGCCAGTTTGAAAGCTGTTGCAATAGTCCAATGAGAAATGATAAGAAAAGCGGCCAAGTGAGTGGAGATGAAATAGAGGGTTAGAAGCAAACCAGGATATATTGAGAAGCCTTACTAGCCATGTTGGTGGCTGACGGAGACAACAGACAATATTGGAGCAATCACAAAAGAGGATAGATCTAGGGAGGAATACTGTTTACTCTGCGGCATGCTACATTTCAAGTGCCTGAGTAGAGAAGTATTGAACATTTAGAAATAGAGGGTGGGTGCTCATAAATCCGAGAATCACTGTGCTATAGACTAATCCATGGGAGAGTCTGAGCTGGGAGTGAGAGGAGAGTAAGCATGTAGATAAATAAGAAAAGCCATCCCAGGATAAGAACCTGTAGAACTCCAACATAATGAACAGCAAGCAGAGACAGAGGTTTGCCAATGGTGGTTTTAAAAAGTTAAGGTAACTGAGGATAAGTAACTAATATTTTGTCCATTTGAGTGTGACCCTGTCTCTTTATACACTTACAGATAGAATCCTAATCACACATGATTACAACCAGAAAGTTATTAGATAGATTTGAAGGCCAATCAGTATCCCATAGATTGTCTGTTTTCTAGTTGGAAGCACATTTTGCTCCATGAATTTCAAAGTTTTGTTATTTTACTCATGATCACAATTTCCTTTCTATCAAAATTCCATGGAGAGATAATAGGCCATTATTTATTTTATACTGAGGATGAACCATAAAGATTTTAAAAAGCTCGTGAATAAAGGAAATAGAAACTCTATATGTGGGATTTTATGTAATTATGCCAATAAATCCTTGAAGATATTGTGGTCTGTTATGTAAATATATGTAATTATGATCTTTTCCAAACCATATTATTACTCAGTAGTTTAGCAGCTCTTTCACAAAATAATCACTTTCAGAACTCAGGAGTATAGAGATACTTTCCCCCCAACTGAAGGTGAAATTAACATCTCAAATAAATTTAAAATGTATTTTAGAAGAAATACTTTCGAATTTAAAGATATATTTACCCTATTTTTACTTTCATACAAAGAAGTACTGCTGTGGCATAGATGATCATTACCCAAGAACAGGTATGACATAAATGATGACTGACTGTTTTGATAAATGGTTAGAAAGAATTTGTGGTATTCTAATATTTTTTTCTGGACCAAAGTTGTTTTTTCCCCTGTTTTTCAAGGATCCATTATAGGAGGTATATGAGTGCTGTAATCAAAAATATTAAATTGCAGAAGGAAGAAACCCATCATCTACCTATTCATTCAATGAATATTTATTCAGGGCCAAATGTGCTATTCATGGGACTAAATGTTGGGGCCACTAAGATAAATGAAGTATGTGTCCTGCCAGTACATGCCATCTGACGGGCAGATAACTAAGTGATTAAAATAAATTATTGGGGTCACTATATTATACTATTTCAGGGGAAATCATTCACACTGTTATAAAAATAAAGGGGCACATTTTTATATGAGTGATTAGGACAAAGATCACTTGGGGTGAGCAAAGTTTTAATGTGTTTATTAGGCACCAGAGTGACAGGTGAATGTGAATGGGAATATTTGTATATGTGTTTGTGCACGTGCATATGTGTGTACATACATGTGGAGGGCGCATAGTTCTAGAAAGGGAACAGTGTGAGCACAGGCAGCGAGGTTTGAATCTTCTTGGTATAAAAGTAATAATATTTGCTCAAACAGTTACAAAGGTCAGGGCAAAACACAAATGACTAATCATCAAGAGCATTTTTTGTATTTTTAAAGATTTTATAAGTACTAAAGGGCTATTAAAAGTGCATGACATAAGGAGGTGACTTAACTGTTTAGTTTGGAAAGAACACTCTTGCAGTAATGTGAAAGAAACAACAAAATCAATGCATTAATAAGTTAATAATAACCAACACATACTGGACATGTTCTCTGTGTTACACATTCTGCTAAGGCTTACATTTAACACTTGGAGTGCGGGAAACAAGTTAAGTCGGCTCGCGTGAATTGCGCGGGCTATTAAAAGTGCATGAATAAGGAGTTGACTTAACTGTTTAGTTTGGAAAGAATACTCTTGCAGTAATGTGAAAGAAACAACTGCGTATTACCAAATATTTGTTTGTAATCCACCCTTTTGGTGGATGGAACAAAACCAAAAGACAGAGCCATCTTATATTTTGGCGGGAAATTCACCCGCACTCCAAGTGGTATTATTCCATTTAGTATTATTACATGACCTTAGATTGAAATATAAGTATTGATTTTATCAACATCAATAATTATAATACCAAAAGACAAATATTTGAAATGGGAAAGTCAAAGGGCCAATGAACAACCTGAAAAAAAGATGACCAATTTTTTGTCCCCTTCTCAGTTTGTATCTTTAATGTGGCTATCCATTTTATATGGGTATAAGGGAAAAGGAGAAATAAAGGATGGTTCCCAGCTTTTTGGCTTATATGTATTGTGTGTGTGTTGTTTTTTTAATTCTCTGAGAAAGTAGGGGGGAAGGGGTTCATTTGGAGAGAAGATAATTAAATTGGGATATTTGATTGTGAGTTGTCTGAGAACACTTCACTGAAAATATTTAAGAGGAAATTGGATACTGAAGTTTGGAGAGAAGGTGTGGGTTGGGCATATGGATTTGGGGATTATCAACCTGTAACCAGGAGTGAAATTATTGGTTGTCTATGGAGGATATGTTTAGAGAAGACAGAGATTAAGAAAAAAAATCCATTATCGTTCATACCAATATTTGGGGGCAGCAGAGGAAAAGGCCCATAAGAGGAGAATGAGAAGGAATAGTTAAGGCAGACAAGGAATAAAGGAAAAGCATGTCCTTTTGCTAACTGTAAAGGTGAGATTCAAGAAAGGCCAAGTGTTCCACAGAATTCAAGCAAGGTGAGAGTGAAAGAGTCCATTGGATGTAAATATTAAGTCATGAATAACCTTGCTGAGAGTATGTTTAGTAAAGATATGCGAATAAATGAAAGCCATCCTGAGGAGAAGGTGACAAGGCCAATAAAATAGCTATGAGAAATTCTTCCAAGAGCCCTCATAGTGAAGGAAAGAGAGGGTATATTCAGGGTTTTTATATTTTGATTTAGGTTTATGTTGTTGTTTTTTTTTTCAAATGTTTCCCCTCTTATGTCCCCTATTGCCCTCATTCACCCAGATAGTGCCCTACCCTGGGCCTTCACCATCTACTGTCTGTGTCTTTGGGTAATGCATATATGCATATAAGGTCTTTGATTAATCTCTAACTGCTCCTCCCCATCCTTCCCTCTGAGATTCCTTAGTCTGTTTCATGTCCCTGTACCTCTAGTTCTATTTTATCCATCAGTTCATTTTGTTCATTAGATTCCTTTTTCATTTATTTTGATTTTTAGATTAAATTGCTGATAGATATGTATTTATTGCCATTTTATTTTTCATATTTTTTATTTTTATTTTATTTTTCTTCTTAAAACACGTCAACATTTCATGTAATACTGGTTTGGTAGTGATGGACTCCTTTAGCTTTTTCTTGTCTGGGAAGCTCTTTATCTGACCTTCAATTCTAAATGATAGTTTTACTGGGTAGAGTAATCTTGGTTGTAGATAGATTCTTGCTTTTCATCACTTGGAATGTTTCTTGCTATTCTCCTCTGGCCTGAAAAGTTCCTGTTGAGAAATCAGCTGACAGTCCTTTAGACACTTCCTTATAAGTAACTAACTGCTTCTCTCTAGCTGCTTTTAAGATTTTCTCTTTGTCTTTAACCTTTGGCATTTTAATTATGATGTGTCTTGGTGTGGCCTCTTTGGGTACATCTTGTTTGGGACTCTGTGCTTCCTGGACTTGTGTGTTTATTTCTTTCACCAGGTAGTGGAAGTTTTCTGTCATTATTTCTTCAAATAGGTTTTTCAATTGCTTGCTCCCTCTCTTCTCCTCCTGGGACCCCCATGATGCAAACATTGGTATGCTTGAAGTTGTCCCAGGGACTCCTTACACTATTTTCATATTTTTAAATTCTTTTTTTCTTTTGGCTCTTCTGATTGGATGTCTTTTGCTTCCTCATATTTCAAGTCACTGATTTGATTCTCAGCATCCTCTAATTTACTGTTGATTCCCTGTAAATTATTCTTCATTTCAGTTAGTGTATCCTTCATTTCTGACTGATTCTTTTTCATTCCTTTAATGTTCTAAGAGCCTTAAAATTCTCACTTCCATGCAACTCTCATTAAGATCCTTGAGCATCCTTATAACCATTGTCTTGCACTCTGTATCTACTAGTTTGTTTGCTTCCATTTCATTTAGTTCTCTTTCTGGAGATTTCTTCTGGTTTTGTGTGTGTGTGTGTGTGTGTGTGTGTGTGTGTTTGTTTTTTCATTTATAACATGATTCTTTGCCTCCATATTTTGGCTGCTTCCCTGTGTTTGTTTCTATGTATTATGTAGAGCTGCTATATCTCCTGAAATTGGTAAAGTGGTCTGGTGTAGCAGGTGTCCTGTAGGGCCCAGTGGCTCAGTCTCCTCAATCACCTGAGCTGGGCATGCTAGGTGAGCCCCTGTGTGGGCTGTGTGCATAGTCTTGTTGTAGTTGAGCCTTGATTGCTGTTGGCATCACTAGGAGGAGTTGACTCCCAGGTCAATTGGCTTTGAGCTCCAGCTGCAACTACAATGATAGCATTGCTTTGCAGGAGACACCCCTATGGAGCAGGACTTGATTTAGTGGGGCTTTGGTGCCCCATGAGTGTGTCACTCACAGATATGGTAGAGTTGTAATCTGGAATGGTCTGAAGCTGTTCACCGGGTGCAGTGACTCTGGAGCCTCCTGGGAGGTTCAAAGGCAGCCACTACCTATGCCCTGCCTGCATATGGCTGCTACTTGTACTGGGCTTGGAGGTTCCCAGGAAAGGTCAAGCTTTGAACCATGGCAAGCTGCTGCTAGTGCCAGGCCTGGGCCACTTATGGAGAGTTACAGTGCATGCTGAGACCAGCTGCTGCTTGTTTGAGAGATTTTAGGATAGTCTGAATCCTGAGCCAGAACCGTCCGTTCATATGGAAAAATCACTACAAACAGCTTGGGTGAGCCACAAATTGAGTAGGGCGGGATCCCAGGGAATCACCAGGGCTGGGCAAACACAACAGTGTGGGCCAGGTTGAGGGAGACTTAGATATGGCACCTTCCAGTCAGTTCTGGGAGAGCTGGAGAGAGGTCTCAGCAGAGGTACAATGACTTCTGCCAGCACTTTGGTCAGGGAGAAATCTGCCGCCCCCCAGTTCTTGCCGTGATGCCAGACAATTTAGTTTCTCCTGGCATGTCCCTGTATCCTTTTAAGTTGCTGCCTCAGCTCTGGAGCTCAGAGGAAGTGAATCCAAGTAAGTCCAGGTGTGGGCCCTTTTGGAGGAACTGCTTGGGTCTATGGCTGTCTCCATGTCACTCAGCCATAATCCCTATTGGTTTTTAGTCTGAGGTTTCAGGACCTTCTCCTCCTGGTCTTCTGAACTGTGGGCTGATCATTCTGGTGTGGGGCTGGGATCCCTTCCTCCTCCTATGAACTGCTTTGGTGGGTTGCAAATTGGGTGGGATGGGTTCTCAGGGAATCACCAGGGCTGGGGTAATCACCAGAAGCCTCCTCAGCCTAGATATCACTCCTAATTAAATAAAACACTGCACGTGTGTCAGACCAGCCTGTTCTGCCCCTCTACCCCAGTCTCAATGTGGTTTATTCTTTCATTTTCTAGTTGTAGGGCTTCTATTTAGGCAGATTTCAAGTGGTTCTGCATTATGGTTGTTCTGTATTTTGTAATTTTGAAGTCTGCTTTAGATATTTTATTTTTTGGCTCTAATTTTTGTTTCCTGTGCTAACTATGGAAGCATGTTTATATACAAAGGAGGGAATGATGCTTGTATACTAGAAACCTCACCTGAAAACAAATAGAAGAATCAGATTAAGAACAAAGAAGAAGTTAAGTGGATTTGATTTATGAATGAGATAAAGGGTCCATTCTTTTTTAAAAATATATTTTTAGTAATTCATAGGTTGACAGTAAAGCACTAAGCCATACCGGCTGGGCAAGGCTCCATTCTTATCTGAATCAGGTTGGAGAGAAGCATGGGTTCTAATATAAATGCAATCAGAAGAAGTTCTTAATTATTTTTTCACCTAAACGCACAAAAATACATTTAACACAATGTCACTAAACGTAAACCAGTAGTTATAGTGTGTTGCATTCAAAGGAAACTCTGCTTTGCCTCAGTTATTCTTCTTCAGAGCAAATACTTTCTGGCATGAATATCCTGCCTAATTTGTATAAGAGTTAATCTATATTGTCCAAGGGACCAGAAGGCTTTTGCTCCCCAGGAAAGGACATTAGAAGGAACATGTTAGATTTTTCTGATCAATATAGCTCAATTTTTAAGAGGAAGTTGTTAATTTCTTTGAGTCATTGATTGTCTTTGTGCTGTTTCAGGGAATGTACAATGGTGCTGCAATTAGCAATGACACATTATTGAAAAGAGTATTGCTCAGCTATTAAATTGTTGAGTTCTAATTTTAGATGGTTCATCTGCCTCCATCTATACTGTTACCATTTAAAAAGTGGATCTAATATGACATTGACTTCTCATGGCAATGCTATGGCTCAACTTTGGTTTGAGCAGTCCAAGTAGGAGGCAAAAGATGTGTTGTGAATATTCAGGGAATATTCAGAGTGCAGACTACCTATTCATAATAAATTTCCTTTTGATATTGTCTTTGTAAGAGATCACATAAGAGATATTTTATTATTTTAATGTATTTTTATTGATTTCAGAAAGAAAGGAGAAGGAGAAAGAGATAGAAACATCAATGATGAGAGAGAATCATTGATCGGCTGCCTCCTGCAAGCCCCACTCTGGGGATCAAGCCCACAACCCAGGCATGTGCCCTGACTGGGAATTGAACTGTGACCTCCTGGTTCATAAGTCAATGCTCAACCACTGAGCCATGCTGGCCGAGCTCATAACAGATATTTTAAAGGGGAGGATCTGAAATGGAATATCTGTAACAAGATTTTCCAAACATTAAATTATTGACTGCCACACTATCATCAATGTGTTTATAATAGCATGTTGCTAAAAATCTATTAATATAAAATAAAATAAAATAAAATGTTGGTTTCTCATCCTCACAATCATATGTATAATTTTGAATTTTAGTCCTCTTATGAACCCATTTTTAATAGTTTCTAAGAAGATTACTTGGAAATGTGGTATGGATATCAACCTTTGATTTTTACTACAGTATTTCAGCTATTTATGTCCTCATGCATAATAATTTCTTTGGGTTCAGATATTATCAGATTTGGATTCAGATCAAATGTTTTTTCTTTTAAAAACTGAGAACATTTACAATGACATTTCAGTAGTTTTTGCTGAGTTTAACGTAGTAAAATATACAACCAATAGACATTTAAAGGATAGGATTAAAGCATACTCTGTTATAAAGATACTTTGGGGAAAACCAACCATAGGGCAATTGTTACCTATCACTCAGCTGAAACAAAATCATTGTCTGGCTTTGGGCAACCATACACCCTAATTGAAAATTCTGCAAGACATTCCATAGCATACATCTGAAGGGCTCTAGAGTCTGTCTAGGTCAAAGCAAATACCCAAAGAACATGACATGTTGGTCAGTTTGCTTTTGCCTACTCCTAAATCCTGTTCTGTCATGTGTAAAAATTGTGGCGGATGTCATGAATGAGTACACAGCCATCAACAAAGCTGTATGATCTCCTGCCTGATGCTCTCACAAATATCTGAATATTCATAGCTTCAGCCCAATTGATCTGAGACTAAATTAAATCCAAAGAGAATGTAACATGATTTTTCTGTACATTGTTGATATATACACATATTTTTTGGACAGTTACGTATTAAGCCTTCTCTATATGTCTCCCACAGTGCTAAGTCTTCTATGGATTAGGAGGAATATTACTATCTTATAATCGTTGTTCTTGTATTTATGAATCCTGTTGTGTCATTTTCTTCAGGAGGGTTACATGGAAATTGATTTAAGGAAACTGGAAAATATATAAGGGGTGGAAACAATGTTTTGGGAATGATGCAAATATTATTGGCAAAGCTTATATTTGTTTCTGTATGTACCAGTGATGCATATATCCAAATTTAACATGATGAAAATCACAGGAAATAAAACTCTAAATACCAGAAGAAGCAGTTTCCTTAACAAGTAGGGCTTGCTGATGCAAGCCCTGATAATAAAAGTGCCAGCCCATCCCATCTTGGTTGACCAAATTAGAAACTCATTTAGTACGCAGTTATAATGCATAGGAGATCACAGTGCTCTAATAAATCCCTAAACTTATTCCTCACCAGCATCAAAGGGGCTGCCCAAGTTAAATATAGAAGCAGGTATCTGGAGATACAGAATTTTGCTGCTTGGCATGTTTTGATTCAGCACTGAATATTTATGCCCTTAGTGGCCAGTATGGTGTACTAGGAAGTCTGAATACTTTCCTTGCCACCAGTTAGCCAAGCGAACTTGGGAGGACCCCTTAATCTCCCCTGTTACTATAGTAATTATAAGAAGAGTGACTTGTACTAAATTTTTTCTAATGTTCTTAGTGGATAAAAATTTGGTTAGTTTAATACCAGCTAATAGTAAAGAAAATAAAAACCCTGTCCTGTGTTGTGTATATAGATTATAGTTAGTGAGTCAGATAAAGATTATATACCAAACAAACAAAAAAATAACAACAAATCTCCTAATGTGTTTTTCCCCCAGAAATGATTGACAAAACTTATATGAAAGCAAAAAGAGATACCAGGATGAAACCTTTCAGGGTAGTTCTTATGTTTTTAGAGAGAGAGACCAGATGGACTCATATTGTTGGGAAAAAGGTAGCCAAGCAACTGCTTGAAAAGCCACCAAAGGGAGCCTTCTTCAAAGGGATGGGCGCATTGCTGCGATAATCCATGGTTTAGCCTTTGACAGGCTTGCATCGCAGCACTCGGTTCTGTTTGAACTATTATGTGCTGACTTCAGCCTGGGAGCACTGAAATTGGGGCATGACTGCACATTTCATTACCAACGCTGCTCTTCCGAGCCCTAGGAAAATAACACTTAAAAAAAACAACAACAACCTGTACCTACCAATCTAATAATAGGGGGGATGCAAAGATAATCCAGTTGTCTTGTTAGATTATTCATTGATAGGACAAAATTGAGGAATGCAAGAGTCCTTGGATAAATAGAAGTATTTTTTTTTTCAATGAAATAACAATACTCTGTTAAAATAGTTTAGCAACCAGTGAGAGACCTTGTTAGGCTAAGTAAAACTGAATAGTCACATTTTATAGAAATGACTGGACCTAGGTCTGAAATAAAGAAATTTGCTTTGGAAAATATGCCATTACAGGAAACAAAAGTATCAGACCATCTTACTCAGTGTAAGGCTTTTAAATCAATAGAATGTTATTTTAGGATATTCATACATGAGAATTTTTACTTTTGTATTAGCTTAAAAAAACACCTAAGGAGTTCTAATAGTTACATTTATAAAATTAAAAGAAATACAGATAATGAGGGCCTATTTCCGTATTGTACATTATCTGTTATTCTGATGAAAACCAGTGATCATTTTTTTTTTCAATAAGCATATACCGAGCTTCCACTTACACTAAAGAGATATATAAATAAGTAAGGACCCTGTACTTGGGAGGCTTAATGCTAGTAGCAAAGTAATAGAATTCTATTAGAATAGAGAAATAGCATTGTAAAGAACTATAAAATGATAATATCTATTAATATATAATGAAAGTACATAACATACGTAGGTATAATATTGCATTCTACAGAACATGGAAGAATTTCGGAATTTATGTAGATAAGCCAGATGTGTTTTGGTTGGTTACACAAAAGGATGGAACTACATGTGGGCAGCTGGGAATTGTGCATATTAAAGAGCTGTGGCAGTAGTGGTGAGTATGACGATAACAGCAATATTGAGAAAAAATAGAAGGAGGGGGAATGGCGACTATTAGATAACACCATAGAGCTTACTATATGCTAAATATTTTTCTAAAACATTTTGCATGTATGAACTAAGTTAATCCTCACAAAAATCCTTTGAAATATGCACTGCTTTTAGTCAAGTTCTATAGTTAGGGAAATCCTTTGACAGAGGAGTTAGCCTGCTCAAGGTCACAACAAGTGAGTGTATGGTTGATGCTAAAATCAGGGTATGCCTATGAAATGTGAATGTGAATTTTTCATAGAAATACTGAGAAGTATTGATTTCTCACTTCACTCAAAAATCTAGTATGGCAAACAGAAATGTCTATGTAATATGGTGCATGACAAGGGTGGATGGACAATATGGCAAACTGAAGAAGATGGATGACCAACTGGAGAACTTACAGCTCATCTCCATGTGGCAAGTGTACCCCTGATGTGAACCTCTAGCAAGCCTACCCACAGTTATCACATCATTCAAGTTTTTAAAGAATCTGAAATCTGGCCTGGCCGGCATGGCTCAATGGTTGAACATTGACCTATGAACCAGAAGGTCATGGTTCAATTCCCAGTCAGGGCACATGCTTAGCTTGCAGGCTCAATCCTCAGTGTGGGGTGTGCAGGATTCTCTCTCATCATTAATGTTCCTCTCTCTCTCTCTCTCTCTCTCTCTCTCTCTCTCTCTCTCTTTCTCTTCCTCTCAGAAATCAATAAAAATATATTGTAAAAAAGAATCTGAAATCTGGATTCATAAGTGAAACCTCCATATCCTATCTAATAAGGGGGGAATATGCTAATTGACTGCCCTGCCCTCAAAGGTGGCAGTGCCCACAGCCAATAAGGAGGGAATATGCTAATTGACTGCCCTGCCCTCAAAGATGGTGGCACCCACAGCCACAAGATGGCAGCGCCCAGTCCCCTCAGCCCGCCGGAGTAGCAGGTATGCACCTGCCTCCGGAGTCCCCCAGTCCCCTCAGCTGCCCAGTCACCCAGGGCCGCTCGAGGCTCAGGTAACCAGGGCCGGCTGAGGCTTGCGCTGCCGGCAGTGGCAGCAGCAGAAGTGTGATGGGGCGTCACCTTCCCCTGATCGCCGGGTCGCTTCCTGCCCCTGAGGGCTTCCGGACTGTGAGAGGGGGCAGGCCGGGCTGAGGGACCCCCTCCAGTGCATAAATTTTCATGCACCAGGCCTCTAGTTATCAAATAATTGGCAATTAATTTAAAAATTTAAGATAAAATGTTAGGTAGGCTCCAGAGAACATATCAGTCACTGAGCCCAATGAAGCCTGGAAGCCACTAGGGCACCATTCCATCATTCTAGAGGCATTTACTGACTTTTCCAAGTTTCTTGTAATTTGAGCTCAGAATAAAGTACACAGTAGTTAAAAGTCACTTTCACTCTATATTAATATTGCTAATTGCTTAGTGAGTTGATGTCAGTGCTAAAATATTTGCTTTAAGAATAAACACAGAAGCATGTGAAAATCAAAGTTCAGCGGCATGTTTATAGTTTATTGCCTTAGCTTTTATACTCCAACTTTGTTAGCATTCCTAGGTTTCCTCTGATTAACTCTCCTGAGCTCTGGCTGTCTCAGTCCATGTCTCTTACAACAGATTATGAAGGTCACTGGAAAAAAGGAAATATCTTATTTCCAAAGAATAAGTTATAAAGTCCTGTTAGGAACCCATATGACATACTAAAGTCAAATGCCATGAAATGTCACAACAAAAATTTGATACATACACTCATATTTCATTTGCAAAGCACTATGTATTAGTAGTTTTTGCAAATGCACTTCCTCATTTGCTGCCTTTCTTGCTTTATTCTTCCATCCTCCTCTCCTTCTTTTCTCCCTTTTATTCCCACCCAATTTGTTCAGATTCTGTGCTTTCTGTGCTCTTAATATCATTATTGATGATCTCTAATCCAATCATGACTTGATTGTTTTGGCACCAGATGCTCCTTTATAAAATAAGGGATTGGAATTATAAAAACTTTGATATGATGCAGAATGTTCTGAGAAGAGTGATATAAGTGTTGATAAGTCTTGATACCATACCATGTGAGGAATACTTAAAGAAACCAGGGAAATAAATAAATAATATTTAGGGGAAATATGATAGCTGTGCTGAAATATTCAGAAGGTCAGCAATGAAAAACCTCTAATATTTAGCTAGTTTGAAATCATATTCTGACTTGGAAAGTGTGGAAGCTATGGGAGGTATATTTTAGTTTAATAATAAATGAAATATCTATGCATGAAGAGGGCTGCCTACGCATGGCTCAATGGTTGAGCTTACAGTGTAGCATAAGCTCAAAAGTAGTTAAGAGTGATATGAAGTTCCTGAATTTCCAAGTTGACCTCTAAAGAAGTCTAGAGAAATTATATATATACTAGAGGCCCGGTGCACAAAAATTTGTGCACTCGGGGGCGGAGAGGGGGTCCCTCAGCCCGGCCTGTGCCCTCTCCCAGTCTGGGACCCCTCGGGAGATAACGACCTGCTGGCTTAGGCCCGCTCCCGGGTGGCAGAGGGCAGGCCCAATCCCTAGGTGCAGCCCCTGGTCGGGCTCAGAGCAGGGCCAATTGGGGAGTTGGGGCGCCGCCCCCTGTCACGCACAGAGCAGGGCCCATTAGGGGAGTTGGGGCTCTGTACCCTGTCATGCACAGAGCAGGGCCGATCAGGGGGTTGGGGAGCTCCCCCCTGTCACGCACAAAGCAGGGCCCATCAGGGGGTTGGGGAGCTCCCCCCTGTCACGCACAGAGTAGGGCCGATAGGGGAGTTGGGGCCTGACCCCTGTCACACACAGAGCAGGGCGGGCCAGGGGGTTGGAGCGCCGCTGCTGTCATACTCAGGGCAGGGCCACTGGGGAGGTTGTGGCTCTACCCCGTCACACACAGAGCAAGGCCCATGGGGGGGTTGGGGCGCCGCACCCTGTCACACACAGAGCAGGGCCGATCAGGGGTTTTGGGAGCTCCCCCCTATCAGGCACAGAGCAGGGCCGATCAGGGGGTTGGGGCGCCTTCCCCTGTCAGGAACAGAGCAGGATGGATAGGGAGGTTGTGGCCCCGCCCCCTGTCACACACAGAGCCGCAGGGCAATCAGGGGGTTTGGGCTCTGCCCCCTGTCACGCTGCTCCAGGGGCCAGGAGGCCTCTCGGCTCAGCTGATCCCAGGCCGGGAGGTCTCTCGGCTTCGCTGATCCCGGGTTTGGGAGGCCTCATGGCTCTGCTGATCCCGTGTTCAGGAGGCCTCACGGCTCTGCTGATCCCGGTGCTGGGAGGCATATTACCCTTTTACTATATAGGATAGAGGCCTGGTGCACGGGTGGGGGCCAGCTGGTTTGCCCTGAAGGGTGTCCTGGATCAGGGTGGGGGTCCCGCTTGGGTGCCTGGCCAGCCTGGGTGAGGGGATGATGGCTGTTTGCAGCTGGTCACACCCCCTTCAGGGTGCGGGTCCCCACTGGGGTGCCTGGCCAGTCTGGGTGAGGGGCTGAGGGCCATTTTCAGGCTGGCGGGTGACTGAAGCTCCCAACCTCTCCTTTTTAATTTTTTTTATTCTGGAATTTATTTACCTTCTATGGCTGTCACTGGAGCTGAGAGCCGGCTTTAGCTCTGAGGCTGCTCCAGCTTGAGGCCTCGGCTGCTGAAAGCAGGAATCTAAGGTTTGTTTGGGTTCTATAATGGAAACATTGTTTCAGTCCTGCTCGCTCCAGCTCTGACGGCTGAAAGCAGGTTTCTGGGAATTGTTTAGCTTCTATATTTGCAACAATGTTTCTTTGAGAGCAGCTCAGAGGCCAGCAGCGGCAGGCGGGGAACCTTGGCTTCCTCCGTCACTGGAGCAAGCAAGCCTCCTGTTTGCCTCAGCTGCCTGGCTGCCGGCCGCCATCTTGGTTGGCAGTTAATTTGCATATCACCCTGATTAGCCAATGGAAGGGTAGCGAAGTTATGGTTAATTACCATGTTTCTCTTTTATTAGATAGGATATATATATATATATATATATATGCCTAAGCTTTGACTGTTTGACCGGTAGCTATGATGCAGACTGACCACCAGGGGGCAGAGACTCCAACTGGTAGGTTAGCTTGCTGCTGGGGTTCAGCTTATTGGGACTGGGCGCGATGGGCCAGACCTGCCCTGGAGCCCTCCCTTGGTCCCTCCCCTGTCCCGATCGTGCACCGGTGGGGTCCCTCTGCCTGGCCTGCGTCCTCTCACAATCTGAGACCCCTCAGGGGATGTCCACAGGCCAGACTGAGGGACCAGGACCTCTAGTATTAATATAACATAATGCCTTCATGTGAAATACTTTCTGTGATATTACAGAGGAAACCATTTTATCTAAACTAACCATAAACACTCAAACAGATTACATCATAAATCAACATTAATAGAGACCCAGGATCTGTTACTATATAAAAGTATTAATAAGTATCACATTTGCTTGTGATACTGAGTTTTCTCAGTATATTGAATATCAAGTTATTAACAAAACTGATACATCTAGGGAAAATGTAAGAAAACATCAAATGTTTCTTTAAGTGTTCCCCTCTATAATATATTTATACATATTATAAATTGAACAGTTAGATGGTTTTATTTTTAAGTTCAAGAAGTCTTCATATCACTTTCTTCTTGCTTGCGTCTTCCATAAAGCTTTTAAAAAGCATGCACATTATTTCTGCTTTTCATTACTCTGTACCTAATAATAGTTTGTCCAAAGTATATTGGTCTCACTGTTGTAACCAATGTTATCAAATGGTTGTTGATGATTTTCTAAGAAAATCAGACGGTTTAAGAGTACTCAAGGCCCACCTGGCATGGGTCAGTTGTTGAGCATCGACTTATGAACTAGGAGGTCATGGTATGATTTAATCTGGTCACATGTCCATGTTGTGGGCTCTATCCCCAGTATGGGGCATGCAGGAGGCAGCCAATCAATGATTCTCTCTTATCATAGATGTTTCTATCTCTCTCTCTCCCTCTTTCTTCCTCTCTGAAACCAATAGTACAGTTTTAAAAAAAAGAGTACTCAAGAGAAAATGTTTTTTAATTCAAATTAGGTGGTTAATGTTCAGTCATTTCTTTGCTTTCACTATTTTGTTCTGTCTTGGAGTATATTACAAAGTTAGTATGAGGTAAATATTCGATGTAAATACCCCCAAATGTTGGTATTTAAGTGGTGTTTGTCACACCTTTACTTTAAGAAAATATGAGGCTATGGTAGAAAATTCTAATTGTCATCTGAGGAAGTGCATTTTAAATAACTACCAACTAATACATAGTGCTTTCCAAATGAAATAAAAATAATTCCCTAAACAATTATATTTAATGTAACAAAGGGTTATAGACTCTCCTATGAAGAAACAACACAGACTGCATTGTTATCTCAATCTGTGGCCCTGAAAATTTTAGTCGCTACTATTTATTCTCTACAGGTTTCAGCATGTCATGCTTCACTGTCCACCAGTTGTCAGGGAAAAATGTTTGTACCCTGGAGAAAATGAGATCAGTCTTCCCTCTAAGCAAATTGATATTGATGCCTTTTGTCCTAGAAATGCATCTGCAATTTTATTAATGTTCTTATTTGGATCATTTTGTCTTAACTGGTTAATTTTTTCAGGTTATTGTTCATGGGAAGGGATCTGTGGAGAGGGGAACAGATGAAAGGGCAGAGCAACACACAGCTGGATTTGGGGTGGGTAGGTATAGCTTGGATCACTCAAACTTGTATTTTAATTTTAATTTGAAATAATTTTTCTAGTTTAGTCAGGTGATCTCATCTCTACAGCATTTGATAACATTTGGGGTACATATCTCAAACTCCTTGTTTCTCTGTATGTGTATTTTTCTGCATCTGTTTCATCTCTTTTACTATTCAGTAATACCTCCTAATCAGGCCAGTATAAAATTTTCTTAAAGCTGGTTTCAAAGGTTTGAAGAAATACGGGGGTGGGAGGGGATTGTTAAACAGACATTTTTATTTCCATATATATTTTCTTCATATTTTGTTTGTCCTCCACTACCCTACGTTCTTGAAAATTGCACCCCCAAACTACATCCATAGGAAGAAAATAATTCAAGTAGGAGAAGCCCTTCAATGTTTTTTAAAAAACTCAAACTGAGAGGAAAACTTTTGCATTTAATTCATGAGAATTCAACCCTATAAAAGTTTGATGACTTTTGAAACATATAATCCGATTCCATATCTAGGGAGGAAAAATGACATTTTGCTTTCATTAAAACAAAAATGAAAAAAAAACAAACCTGGACCATAGGTTTGCAATTAAAGATAACCACATGTAGCCCTAGACCAGTGGTTCTCAACCTTCTGGCCCTTTAAATACAGTTCCTCATGTTGTGACACAACCATAAAATTATTTTCGTTGCTACTTCATAACTGTAATGTTGCTACTGTTATGAATCGTAATGTTAGTATCTGATATATAGGATGGTCTTAGGTGACCCCTGTGAAAGGGTCGTTCGACTGCCAAAGGGGTCGCGACCCACAGGTTGAGAACCACTGCCCTAGACGGTTACAGTGGATAGATCTCTGCCTGCAGACTGAGGTGTCCTGAGTTCGATTCCGGTTAAGGGCACATGCCTGGGTTGCTGGCTTGATCCCCGGTGGGAGTGTGCAGGAGGCAGATAATCAGTGATTCTCTCTCATCATTGATGTTTCTATTTCTCTCTCCCTCTCCCTTCCTCTCTGAAATTAATAAAAATATATATTTTAAAAAGTTAACTATAGGTAATTCCACAGAAATGGGTTTTTCACTGAGTCTAAATGACCTACAGCATTATAGAATCGGCGGCCATTCTTTTCATCAGAAACCAGGGTAGGAAAGCCAGGATTTTCCTCTGCATCTAGTACCAAGATTGTGCTTAGGGTTTAAATAAACTGAAAATAATAAGGTGGAAAATTAGAATATATGTGTTGAAGGTTGAAAGATTTGATCCTGTGACTTTTACATAACTCAGGAAAAAAAATAACCCAATTTTTCTGTACTTTTAGTGGAAAAGTATGTCAAAACCATAGAGGCTGAAAACTTTCTCTAAAAGGATTTTCAAACAATTTATAAAAAGATGTTTGGGAAATTTATAAAGAACTGGGTAATGTTGGAAAATCTTGTGTTCAAGGCAGGACAGAGCCACCTGATACAAGGATGCCATCTATTGGCTTCCAAAGAATGACACTGATCATAGTTTGTTTGGAATGTCAGTGAATTGGACAGTTTTGCAGTTTGGAACATGTGAATAGAAGCTCGTTGAAGAAACAGATGCTATTTCTCATGTGCTTTATTCTTGAATGTGGAACTGTACATTATGCATATGCTATACTCATAAATGTAATGTACATGGATATGATCATAGACATCAGTAATCTACTTTATTCTAGATGATGATCTTTTCTTATATTTTTTATAGTGGCCTGGTTTTGTCTGTATATGGACTAGTAGTGTCATACAAGAAGATTTGTTTCCCTCATAAAAGACAGCACTCTCTTTATCCAGTGTGTTTCTTATGTCTTAGTCTCTCAATGTTCCCTATCCCAATAGTTGTAGTGGTATGATTCCTAGGCAGACTTAGAATAGAAAAAAAAGCATACAGGACAGGGACTTGTCTCAGTACTGCTAAATCAGTTCTATATCCAGATATAATAACCCAGTGTGTGAAAGAGAAATTTTTGCTGCTTTGAGGGAAGAATAAAACATTTGATTGTGGCTGTCCTAGTTTCTTTGTTTGCCTTAAAATTCATTAAAAGATGTGTTCTATAAAATTACTTGTAAAAACTTGTGATTATCTTAAAGAAAAAGCCTAGATTATAAAGTAATATTTACATGTGATTCAGAAAATATACAGAGAGCATGCATTATTTTAAATAATATTAATACTAAGGGTCTCAAAAGTGTAATAATTTAAAAACAATAAAGATATCAAAGTTGTCCATCAAAAATGAAGCTAGGAGTTAATTAAGTAGTTTACAGTGCTTTTTTCTTAAATATTAAGAAAGTGCAAAAGAGTAAGCATCCTGACATGCAGTAAATTGAGATACATTTTTTTTTAGATTTCCTCAAAGATGGTGAAAATATACATAACAAAACAATTGGTTCAAGGAATTCTCGTGTTATATTTAACTGTGTGTTGATAGTTATACACACACAATATATTTCATTGATAGTCATTGCAGATAGAAAAATCTGAGCTAAAAAAAGTAACATTTTTATTTATATAACTCCTTTCCACCTCTTTCTCATTCTCATTAATCTGATCTCTTAGGGGTTCTAGGTGGCACATTGATTACTTTTTTTAATGTTTTTATTGATTTCAGAGAAGAAGGAAGAGGAAGAGAGAGATAGAAACATCAATGATGAGAGAGAATAATTGATCGGCTGCCTCCTACACATCCCACACTGGGAGTCAAGCCTGCAATACAGGCATGTGCCCTGACTAGGAATAGAAGCATGACTTCCTGGTTCATAGGTCAATGCTCAACCACTGAGCAATGCAGGCTGGGCATTTTCTGACTACTTCTGATTGGTATTTTGGCTAATTGACTGGCAAATTGTAATTATTTCTATGCAATCTAGGTGTTTACTTGAGGATAGTACAGGCTAAGTCTTCTCATGTAAAACATTTATACTAATAAGACTTCGTTGAAGCAAATACTTTTATTTGAATACCATGGCTTATTTGAAAGAATAATTGTTATAAAATAAGAATCTATTGTATTGTTTCTACTGCCTAAGTAAAAAATATAAAATTGTATGTTGTTTATCAAACTTAGTTTGCCCCAGCTTGTCTGTGTGCGCCATGTTGATTTCTACCTGTGCTTTATATTCTTAATATATTTCTTTAAACCTACTGAGTCTCATTTTTTACTAATATATAGTTTAATAGGAAAGTTTATAATACTTCCATAAATGAAAATCTAGTAGGTTATCATTTAAATTTCTTAAATTATAATGCTGTCTTCATTAATATAAGTAAGCCACTATTATATCTCATTGATTTACATTCATACCTTTTTAAGAAGAAAAATTGAATTCTATTTTATCAGCCAGGAATAATGGTTTAATTCATGTTAAAGTAAGGTTCTTGGTCAACAGGAAGTTTCCATTTTTTTAGATCCAATGTTAACTAGTTGTGTGAATCACACCTTTCTGATGTAAGTTCTAGGAAAGGATAAACATCATTTAACTAGTCATCCAGATAGTGCTGGACACTGATTAATCTTAAACTTGTTGTAACTTTGGATAAACAAGCCTTTGTGTCAAGCTTTGTGTAAGAAGCCATTTGAAGAACATTTGCTCTTAGGCAAGAAAGTGGATTAACCACTCATTGCTGCCATGTTGCTTAAAAAATACTTATAAAAATTGCATGAAATTGTGTAACCATCTCTTAATACTATACAGAGTATTTCAGTAAAGTCTTCAGATGATTCCAAAGCCAGGTCAGTCAGGTAACCTTGGTTATCAATAATTCTTGGTGGATTAAATTCTAGATGGTTGCTTAGTGGTTAGAGCATAAGCCTGTGGACTAAAGGGTTCAGGCTTCAATTCCAGTCAAGGGCACATACCTCGGTTGCAGACTGGCTCCCCAGCCCTGGTCGGGATGCCTGTGGAAGGCAATCAATTAATGTGTCTCTCTCTCTGTGTCTCTCCCCTTCCTGTCCACTCTCTTGATAAATCAATGGAACAAAAATCCTCAAGTGAGGATTAACAACCATATACCATATATATAAATATAAATGTCAGGAAGACATGTTCTCAGGATATTGGCTGGGATAATGTAGAATGACACCTATTAGAAAGAAATATGTATCAGGCACTGTGTTAAATGCTAGTTATCATCTCATTTAACCCTTACTACTACCTTCCTATGGGTACTATTATTGTTCATATAGAGGCCCGGTGCACGAAATTCATGCACTGGGGGAAGGGGGTCCCTCAGCCTGGCCTGTGCCCTCTCACAGTCCAGGAGACCTTGGGGGATGTCTGACTGACGGGGAGCAGGCCTAAGCCAGCAGTCTGACATCCTTAGTGCTGCTGCGGAGGCAGGAGAGGCTCCTGCCACCGCCACTGCACTCGCCAGTCATGAGCCCAGCTCAGGGCTTCTGGCTGAGTGGCACTCCCCCTGTGGGAGTGCACTGACCACTAGGGGGCAGCTCCTGCATTGAGCGTCTGCCCCCTGGTGGGCAGTGCACATCATAGCGACCAATCTTTCTGCCATTAAGGTTGATTTGCATATTAGCCTTTTATTATATAGGATTTTGTAGCTAACAAGCTGAAGACTAGATAGGTGGAGTGATTTTACTAATGTCTCTTAGCTAAATTTCCTGCCTTGATTTGCAATGACATAATATTGGATACAAGTTCTGCCTCATGCCGAAAGGACCGGGTCTCTGGTTCCAGGCTTAGCCTGTAGGTCCTCCTTAGGAACCAGAATTCAGGATAGCCCAGCCCTGAAGGTTCATTCTCAAGTATCCACTCAACCTTTCCCATACAGCCCTTCCCTGAAAGCCAAGAGCAGTGAATCTGATCAAGGACATGTAAGTGTGATTAGGAAGAACCAGGAAAAGAAAGAATGGCAGTCTTTCTCCAATTCTTGCTGGATGACTATTCCACCTGGTCCAATCTTCTCCTTTGCCAGACTCTTACATCCCAAGTACCTACACTTTAATCTGGATAGCTTTAAAAATTACTTCCTGTACCATGAGTATACAAATTTACTTCAGGGAAACTGACCTGTGAAGTCAGTTCTAAATTTACCAGTCTGCTGCAAAATATTTGATTTTCTCATAAATGTAGCAATTTTTAAATATTTCTTTGTATATATGCCTATATTAAAATATATTAGAAATGTGTTTTCTAAAAATATTAAATGTGTAATGTATTTCTGGGAATTACAATGAATACCTATCAATTCAGCATGGCATTACAATGTTATTGAGTGTTTTCTTAGTTGACAACTTCTTGTTTTTATTTTACATTTCTAGATTTTTTTCTACTTATGAGAAATGCCTACTTAAGAAATTTTAGAAAATACACTTAAAATAAAAAAATAAAAAATCACTATTAATCTCACTGGCTAGAGATAATCACTTATTAGATTTTTCGTGTATATTTTTTCTCCATTTATATTGATTTTTAATTTCAATTAAAGGAGAACTCCATTTCTTTCTTATAGCTGTTGCTTTAAGTGAGTAATTTTCATTACCTTTGTTGAGAACGTCATACCCATTCCTCATAAAGTACTCATTTTTTATGGGTCATATTATTTTTTATATTCAGAATATACAAAATATCATTGTACTCCAGGAAGGTATGGAAATCATGTATTTTAACAAAATATGATGCTATGTTCCATGCAATGGATGTAAATGTTTTCTTATATTTCTTTGTCCTCAAAGACTTGTTGATCTTTTCACTTCCTATAAATTTTAGGAGGGTGCTGTTTTTTGTTTTCTTTCTTTCTTGCTAGGCTGCTCTTGTTAATAGCTAGAATCACAGTAAAGAAGGCGATTCTCACCATATCCTCACTTGAAGTTAGTCTTTGCAAGTCCCGATGCCCTTTCTTAGTAAATCCGCATTGGTGTAATTTAGTGGTTTTCAAAATTGAATGAATAACTGAATCACTAATATCTTTAGCATTTTAAACACAGCAAATATTGAAGTTCCACCTCAACAACAGACCACAAGATATTCCCAGTGCTTCATGGTTGAGAACCCCTAATTGAACCAATTCTACTAACCCACATTATATCATAGTAACTGGCATGGGGTAGGTTCAATAAATACATGTTTTTAGCCCAGCTGGCACAACTCAGTGGTTGAGTTTCGACTTATGAACCAGGAGATCAGGGTTTGATTCCCAGTCAGGCAGGGCACATGCCTGGGTGGCGGGCTAGATCCCCAGTGGGGGACATGCAGGTGACAGCTGATCAATGATTCTCTCTCATCATTGATATTTGTGTATCTCTCTCCCTCTCCCTTCCTCTCTGATTATATATATCATGTTTTTACATTAATAGAATTCTGGCAAGATTTGCCCATGTAAATCATAGAGCGTTCTTATTTGGTGGCCCTAAATTTTTGTAGAGAAATAAATTATATATTGCTTAGAGTTTTCTTAAATAATAATAGTCCCCTTCCAAAAGAATTGCTTTTATGCTGTGAGCTTCTAAATATAATTTGAATTCATGGCAATACTGCATTTGTCATTTCTTTTAGCATCTTTTGGGAAGCCTGCTTGGAGATAAGAACTTAATTGGTATGTTTTGTATTTTTGCTAGTACCTTGAGAGCAATTTTTGTTTTGTTTTTAATGGAAATACAGATTAAATAAATCCAAATATCCTGGACATAGCTGATAAAAGTTTGGTTGTTTATTTGGCAGGTAAATACTTCAAGCCAGCATTCATTGTAGCACTTTGAAATGTGATTGACTGATTAACACAAACTTTAATTCTTTTACACTGAAAGAGGTATCCCTGCTCTTTGAATGTTTAATTCCTCTTGATCATCACCATGAACATTTTTAGAATTCACTTGAAAAATATTTAACTCTATTCCAAACTAGAATGCCAGTGTTTATTAGTATACTGTTCAGTGCAATAATATATAAAACAACACAATCCCTTCCCCCCCAAAATATCAGTTCTGTGGTTGCCTCCCTAGTTGTGCTCTAGTAAAGGATTTTTTTTTAGTTAAAAAACATAAAAGGTTTAATGAAACACTTTCAAATATAGCCATGGTCGCTATAAATAAGTCTATGTATATTAATGTGATTATACACTATAGATACTGCCTACCATAAAGGATCTAATTCTTATGTGATTTTTTTCCCTCAAATACTGGCCAACCTCTGAGAGACAATACCTGTAATGTAAGGACAGTTGCCAACTATAAAAAGCATTGTTTAGATGGAAGCTCAGAGTGTTCACCCACTGTGGTTATTGCATGTGTTTACCCAATGACATTTGAACAAGTTGTTTTTCAATAATTTATTCAGATGCTAATATCCAATTCAAAATATTCTGTCCCTGGAAATACCTCCTTTAATAAAGTAAATTATTTAAGCAAGAAATATATATATATATATATATATATATATATATATATTTACATATAATTATTATATATAATATAATAAATAATAAGTAATATAATGCATGCATACTATATGTTGTAATATGTAATATACATTTTCAAGGTGAGATTAATCAAACATTCCTTTACATGAGCTGAAGGGCTAAGATATTTCAGTATTTAACTTAGAAAGTATACACTTAGAAAGTATACACTTTGCTTATCTCAGAATCATTTGAGATCATTCAGAGACCATGCAGAAAAGTGTAAGATGGTGAGAAAAATTCAGATCTAATACTGGTTCTGCAAAAAATCAACAAACAACAGATAAGGCATACCCTTCCAGTCCAAAATTTCCATATCAGGCGGGATCAGTGTAACATAAATATGAAACACTCGTTTAAGCTATAAACTTAGTCAATAAGCACATTGTTAAGTGTAACTTTGATATGTTAATTTATTCAATCAGAATGTCAGTAATATACCTTATAACTTCCCCTTAAGACTGAGAAAGCAGTGGAACACACACACTTTGACTATTTTTTCACTTTCACTAATTATTGGAAATGCGTCATGGGAAGCAGAAGAGGGATACAAAATCAACCTGTCAAATCTTGTGTTGTTTTTACATCCACTTTTATTGGTCTTTCATAGCATTTTTAGTTGGACTTTTGGAACTAAAAGGAAGGTTCTCATTTTTATACTCTAATAACTGTACACAAATTTGAGTGCCTAAATACACGCATAAGATAAACTTTCTTTTCTAAGAGTGAAGAGCAAGTAGGTGAAGCTTTTCCCCTTAAGAATAAGAGAAAAAAATCTATTAAGGCCATTACTTTTCTTTAAGTCTTTTTAAAAATATATTTTTATTGATTTCAGAGAGCAAGGGAGAGGGAGAGAGATATAGAAACATCCATAATAAGAAAGAATCATTGATTGGGCTACCTCATGCACACCCCCCTACTGGAGATCAAGCCTGCAACAAGGCATGTGCCCTGATCTGGAATTAAACCGTGACCTCCTGGTTCATAGGTAGACACTCAACCACTGAGCCATGCCAGCTGGGCAAGGCCATTTCTTCATACTCCTAAGGTATCCAATGAGTTGTTTAAGCATTCAGCCCATTCATTATCAAATATCAGTTTGTATTGGTCCTTCCCCATTTCTTCCTCGCTGATCTATACTTCATTAGGTATTCAGTTCCAGGACATTTTTATCTACATGGAAAATCACTTGGTTGAGTTCAGCATCCTATTCCAGAACACTCAGAGGCTAATTCCAGCAATCATTGTACAGGTAAACATACACATACCTCAACTTATCTTTTAAATTGGTGTTGCACAAATTGAATGGACCTTGAACTTGCAGCTTGCAGCAGAAGTATCAGGAAAAGACTAGATATGTAGCAGTTTGGGGTTTTTTTTTCTACATGCAGTTGCCTTTGAGGTGATCAGATGTGATAGACTTAATCATGTCTTTAAACTATCTCACACCTGATCGTAGGCTCAGCAAACCTGCCAGAGATGAATGGCCTCTATTTCAATGACCTTATTGACTTCTAAACTCTTCTTTTGATCATGGCCAGAGTCGCTATGCTTTTGCTCTTGGATATAAGTATGTATGATTTCATAAAAGTTTGTCAAATGAAAGATGAAACCTGTCTATCCAATTTACTAGAAAGGACACCAATTTTCTGGTTAATTATATTCTGTTAGAAAGGCTTCAAAGATCTAATAAAATTTCAAAATGGTCCAACTCATACTTAATGAGAAACTTGTCATCTCTGGGTAAGAGTTAATTCTATAGTTCTTTAATCTTTCCCTTCTTTCTGGTTCTCCTATGCCAGTGGTCGGCAAACTGCAGCTCGTGAGCCACATGCGGCTCTTTGGCCCCTTGAGTGTGGCTCTTCCACAAAATACCGACTTCTGCACTTGGGCCATGAAGTTTCAATCGCACTGTACATGCACACCCGCACGTGGTATTTTGTGGAAGAGCCACACTCAAGGGGCCAAAGAGCCGCATGTGTCTCGCGAGCCGCAGTTTGCCGACCACTGTCTATGCCGAGTAAATCAGATTCTAGAACTTCAGTTTGTAAACTTTTTGTTATACTGCCTCCCTTAATGGATAAGGCACAATTCTGTTTATCAGTTGAACTAGCAATACAATAATTATAGCATAAGAGCAGCAATTTATAGACATCAGTAAAGTTTTCAAAATGAAAGATTGGTATTTTCTCAGTAATCACAGTAGAGTCAATAATGTCCCTTTATTTTAGTCTTTTTACATTAGGCACAATACTTTTAAAATTGTCAAAAAATTTCAATCATATTATTTACTCATTACTATATTTTATAACTTTGTAAGTATTTGTGTATTAGTTTCTCTCCTTCCTAGTATAGCTTGGAGTCCAACTCTCTGTGTTCTTATCTGGGCTCCAGTGTTTTCAAGTTATATAACTTCATGAAAATTAGTCTTCTCTACTTCATAGATCTCACCTTTAAAATGGGGGTATGAGCCCAGTTGGTATGGTTCAGTGGTTGAATGTGGACCTAAGAACCAGGAGGTCAGGATTCGATTCCCAGTTGGGGCATATGCCTGGGTTGCAGGCTCGATCCCCAGTGTGGGGGTGTGCAGGAGGCAGCCGATAGTTGATTCTCTCTCATCATTTCTCTCTCTCTCTCTCTCTCTCTCTTTCTCTCCCCTCCTCTCTGAAATCAATAAAATATTTAAAAATGAATAAATGGAGAAATATAAAGAGCATCTATATCACAGTTTTGCTTGAGGTTTATGTTGGGTAATTTGCAAAAGTGGCTTAACATATTGCCATACAAAAATTAAGCACACAATGCATAGTACCTATTAATATTATTAGATTTTCATATCTTGAGAATAGAGATTTTAATATATACCACTTCTGGTATATTATGGGTAATTTCAGGAATGTATTTAGCTATAAGCATCAGAAAGCCTTATCAGTAGCTTAAACAGATAAAGGAATATTTTTCTCATATAAAAACAAATCCACAAGCTAACATTTGAGCACTGGTGCTATGAAGAATTCAAGTTTCTTCCATCTTTCTGTGCCACCATTTTGTAGCTTGTGGGTTTTAACCTCATGCTCACAAAATTCTTTCAATAAGCCAGAATTTATGTTCACATTCTAGAAAGATATGAGGTAAAAGGGCTAAAGGAGAAGCGAAAAGGCTGGGATGATGCTAGGGAATGCTGGTTGAGTCTATCCATGTTAACAATCTTTCCTGGTATTCCTATCAAAGGATTTCTGCTTGCATCTTTTTGGCAAGAAATTGAATCTGTAGCTGCCCTTAGCTGCAAGAATGTGTAAGAAGGCAAATATTTTAGCCTTGTAGCTTCTCTATAAAGGATAACAATGTAAAAGATTTTCCTAAGTGCCTCTAGGTTATCTGATCCAAAATATCCACTATAGTACTCATTAATTAGTCATTCAGTAAACCACAGGAAAAAAGTCAACACGAAACCCTTTAAATAGAATGCATGAAGTCTTTTTATATAAAATGAAATCCCTAAATATTTAAATATGATGATTCCCTTTATCCTGTATTTTGTCACTAGAATGTTTGAAGGAAAGAATCAAACTCTACACAGATAATTTATTTTGGCAGTGTTGCCATGGTGACAGGGGAAAAAATTGTCCCTAGAACAGACCCTGAAAAATCTGCTCTTAGCAAATACTCAGAGGTGTTTCTGCTGCTACAGATAATCACAGGAATTGCCAGAAATTAAAATGTGCAAAGGACAAATACAAATCTGCACCCTTTGCCACGTTGGAGACATCATGCCTTTTTAAAACCTCCATAGTCTTGTCATCACATTTTTTTTTAATCTTCCTTCTTTGTAGTAAATCTGTGGCAGCTCAGCAATCACTATTTTTATCTCAGTAACCACTCAAACTTTTGTTAGTTGCAGATGTGTGATCTCAGGAAATGCTTACCTGACCTCATTGTCTCTGCCAGTCCTCCTCAAACCCATCTACTCATAACTCTACCTTGGGCTCAGTTATCTTCTGTGGATTTTTAATCCTGAAAGACCTCAACAGGCTGTACCCAACACAGAGTGATCTCACTGGTTTTCCCCTTTCCACACCCTGGTATCATCACATTTATGAAGAGGGTCTTTTTCTCTATCCCCACAAATATCCTCCTCATTCTATTTTTAAAGTGATATCCTTGAACTAGAGTGTATTTTACTAAAATAATATGACCTGAACTAAACTAATTCCATGTTAAATGATTTGGTGCATTCTTGCTTCCTTGTCAATATGTTTCCTTGCTTTATTCACTGAGTCCCTAGCAAACACTTTTTGAGCATCAAGTGTGTGCCAGGCACTTTGGTAAACATAGACTTTATGGAAATGTAGAACGTATGGTATGTTCTCAAGGAGGTTACAATCTATTGTGGAAGAATGATTTTACACTACTGTTAGGACAGCCTTTAGTTTTGGGGAATTCTTGAGCTATAGTTGGTCACCCCTTTAGTCTCCACTTCTATCAACACCACCCCCCTTCAAATATACACACATACACATTGACATAAGAGTTTCTTAAGGACAGGAGAGATTCATTTTAACTCTTTCTTTTGGCATTATATTCTCTACCATAAGCACACAATAGGATCCTAATAAAAATTAGTTTTTCTAAAATATTATGGGGAAATAATTTGAAAAAAATGAGACAGAGGGGGATAGAGAAAAAGGATGTTCTTGTGAGAAAATATCACAACAAAATATCGTATATGATTCAATGAAGATTCATGAAAAATACATATTTAAACAGGTTAAAGATATAGACTGAAGAATCTACCCCTGTGTATGTATATATGCAGTGTGATGTTGTTATACTACTTGGCAACAGACTATAAAGTTGGGCATAATCTAAGTAGAGATAAAAGATTGTAATTCCTAGTTCTATGTATTTCCAGTATACCATGTTCTTCAAAATCTATCAAAAATATAAATAAGTTACAATTGATATTTTCTATTTGTACAGAATTTTATTCCACATTTACTTGTTTCTCTTTCAACATCTGCCTTTGACTTTTTTTCTTTAAAATACCTATTTGACATTGTTCAGTTGTTATGCCTATGTTGCTTTTTGCTCATGGAGGAATATTAGATTAAAAGGATGTAAGTCAGTATCTTAGTTCATACTCGAAAACACATAAAGGGTACCTTCTTTTACACCTTCGGGTGAAAACCAAATGCTCATGTCGTATTCTTTTATGTCAACATCTAGTTATACACATCAAACTCTAACTGATTTTTTCATCCTCTTTAAGAGTAAATAAGTTTTTTTCTTCCATAGTAAGGCAGTCTTTTTCAGTAATATTTCCCAAGAAGTTAGAATCTTTGCAAGCGTTTATATCTGAAATTATGATTCCTTCTCTGTTGGCTCAAAGATCTCACTCATTGGATTTACAAAACCCTTTCTCTTATTGCTAAAAGCATGTAATGTATGCAAACTCACATTTGCCTTGAGAGCATTTTTAAAAATAAACTTTTCAAGTTGGAATGTTCTTACTGAATTCAAGCTTTTATGATGCTGTTTGACTTGGCATATGTTCCTTGTGACATCTGCATTGAAAACACTTTGCATTTGAGAGACTTTCCCTGCCGTATTGGGATATTTCAACTCAAGTTATAGTCATCAGTAGGAACAGAAAACAAGAATTTCCATCCAAAAGCGGTTTCAGTAGGACATAGCATAAGCACTTTAAAAAGAACAACATCTACTGATAGGCACGTGGGGCTGTTTCCAAATCTTAGCTATTTAAATAACACTGCTATGAACATTTAGCCCATGGGCATGGGCAGTAGGGTGGTGAAGACCTGGAAGTATGGGTAGGGGTTGGAAGGAAGGGGGAAGTGTGGGTGGGAGAGGAGATCTCTGAAATACTATCAACAATAAAAACATATTAAAAAATAAAAAGAACAGCATCCCCCTTCAACCTTTGCCCAATTATTTAAAACAGAAGCATTACAAGATTATTTCTTCCTTTTTTAAGGATCCACAAAAGGTGGTTCTTCCTATCTTAATGAAAATGCAGTTTTATTCAAGAAACTTTTCTAACTTTTCTTTCTATCTTACTGGATCCACTTAATACTCAGAGTAAAAGTGAATTTATTCAGTGTTATCTTTAATGCTGAAGTGTTGGTCAGTGGTTGAATATTTGGATCTTTATCAGAATACATTTGGCTTCATATAATAGTCAATACTTGGAGGTTTAGACTGGTTAAATAATAACCATCCTCATGGTTACTATTTCCTTAAAATAAACATGAGTGTAGGTGTTTCCACAGCTAGAAGGTACACGTATCATAAGTGGACGGTTCCCCGATTCTTCACAAATGGAACACAGTTGGGGAGTTAGCATGTAATGCAAGAAACAATGTTAACCCCCAAATCCCTTACTCCTTGCCCTCCAAAGGCAACCACTGTTGAGACTTTTGGCAGCATAGGTTTTTTTTTTCATTTATGTACCTTTTATGCATGGGATCTTACTTGATACAATTTTTGTGTTGGGCTTCTTCTGTTTAACAATATGCTGTGATATTTAGCCATGTTCTCACTTGTAATTTATGATTATACTCATTTTATTTAGTATTACAGTGTGTGAAATATGCTGATACACATACACATACATATGAGCTGAGTTTAAAATAAAGCTTATAACCAATAAAGACTAGCTGAACTGAAATATTCTAACTAAGGATTCACAGAAGAAGCCACATAGAGACTTGTAAGAAGGGCGGAGATGCAGAACGGGCTGGGCCCTGCACCCACTTGTAGCAGCTGAGAAGCCTGAGGGATGTCTTGGCTATAAACCACTCCACCCCTGCCCCTGAGGGTGGGGTCTTTTCTCCACACTGGGATCCCCAAGCCGGAGCAACAGAGATGGGGAAAAGAGGAAAAGAGCCTGCATCTGATGTTGAGAATCAGTGGGTATTCAGTCTGCCTGGGTCGGGGGGAGAAGGGATTCTGCTAGAGACCCAGATGCATGGTTGAGCCATCCTATTGTTACAGCACAAGCAAGGGGAGTGTATGAGTCCTGAAGAGAGGTCTGTTGGCTATATATGTGGGTACCTTAAAGGTGCTCTATTTATGGAGAAGCTCTTGGTAGAGACTTAGACAGTGATTGAACTGTGTAGCTTAAGAAGGGGGACATACGCTATTACCACTCTTGTTCAACATAGTATTGGAATTGCTAGCCACAGCAGTCAGACAAGAAGAAGAATTAAGTGTCATCCAAATAGGAAAGGAAGAAGTAAAACTGTCATTATTCGCAGATGGTATGAATTTACATAGAAAACCCTAAAGACTCCACCAAAAGACTAATAGTTCTGGTAAATGAATTTGACAAATTAGCAGAATACAAAATTAATACTCAGAAATTGGTGGCATTTTTATATACCAATAATGAACTATCATAAATATAAATGAAGAAAACAATCCCATTTACTGTTCCAACAAAATTAAAATAAGGTACCAGGGAATAAATTTAAGGAAGTAGATGAGCTTTACTAGGAAAATTATAATATACTGAAGAACTTGAAGATTATACAAATAAGTGGAAGTATGTACTGTGTTCATGGATAGAAAAATTAGCATAATTAAATATACATACTACTGAAAGCAATCTACAGATTCAGAGAAATGACTATTAAAATACAAATGTCATATCAAACAGATCTAAAACAAATATTCCAGAAATTCATATGGGATCACAAAAGTCCCAGAATAACTTCAGCAATCTTGAGAAGGCACAAAGTTGGAGGTATCATACTACCTGATATCAAACTATACTACAAAGTCATAGTAACTAAAACAACATGGTATTGGCATAAAAATAGGCTTATAGATCAATGGAACAGAATAGCATAGGAAAAATCCCCATACCTCTATGGTCAATTAATATTTCACAAAGGAGGCAAGAAACTATAATGCCTAAAGACAGTCTTTTCAATAAATGGTATGGGGAAAACTAGACAGATACATGCAAATAGTGAAACTAGAATACCAACTTACACTATATACAAGAATAAACAGAAAATGGATTACACTTAAATATGTAAGTAGCAAAACTGGAAGAATCTTAGAAGAAAACATCACAGTAAAATCTTGTGCATTTCTTATTGTGATATTTTTGCTGATATATCTCCTTGGACAAAGGAAACAAAGGAAAAATTAAACAAATGGGACTACATCAAACTAAAAAGCTTCTTCACAGCAAAAGAAACCATCAACAAAATGAAATGAGAACCCACTGTATGGAGAACATATTGCGAATGATACATCTGATAAGGGTTTCTTTTCCAAAATATAGAAAGAACTCATACAACTTAACACCAAGAAGATAAACAATCCAATTTTAAAAATGGGCAAAAGACACTTCTCCAAAAGAGGACATACAGTTGGGCCATAGACATATGAAAAAATGCTCAATGTCACTAATCAACAGAAAAATGCAAATTAAAACCACATGAGATGTCACATCGCACCTGCCATAATGGCTACCATCAATAAATCAGCAAGCAACAAGTGATGGCGAAGATATGGAGAAAAGGGAACACTCATTGCACTGTTTGTGGGCACACATCACGGAAGCGCCATAAAAATTAAAAATGGAACTGCCTTTTGATCCAGTGATTCCACTTCTGGGAATTTACCTGAACAAACCCAAAACACTAATTCGAAAGTATATATGCACCCCTGTTTTTATAGCAGTGTTGTTTACAATAGCCAAGATCTGGAAACAACTCAAGTGCCCTTAAGTAGGTGAGTGGATTAAAAAAACTGCACTGTGGTACATTTGCACAGTGGAACACTATTTAGCCATACAAAAATAAAAAAGGAAATTTTACCTTTTGTGACAACATGAAAGAACCTGGAGATTATTATGCTAAGTGAAATAAACCAGTCAGAATGAGACAAATACAAGGTGATCTCACTTACATGTGGAAAATAATGAATAAAATAAACTGATGAACAAAAGAAAGACCAAGGCATAGATACATGAAACAGACTGACCGCTCTCACAGGGGAGGGAGATTCAGGGGCTGGATGAAATCAGATGAAGGGACTAAGCAAAAAAACACAAATATATACACTATATATCACATAGACACAGACGACAGTTTGGTGATAGCCAGAGGGAAATGGGGGTGGTGGTAGGTAGAGGTTGGCAAAGGGGTTTTTAATGGGGACAGAAAAAGACTTTTGCTTTGGGCAATGGTCACACCATGCAGTGTGCAGATGATGTTTTGGTGAGCTGTACACTTGAAATCTGTATGGTTTTGTGAACCAGTGTCACCCCAATAAATTCAATTAAAAATTATGTTACTATAAGCATTCACTGTATAACTATTTAAATTTTGTCTTTTGGTAAGCATTGGTATGCAGTATTATTTGATATATATGTAAGATAGGAATTCCATAGTTATAAGGCACACATACATATGTTGAGCTTGAATAGAAACTGAGAACCAGTTTTCCCAAGAAAGACATGTTTGTTTGTTTTTTTCATTGTAAGGATGATATTTTGAATTTTGTTAATATATTTTTCAACCATATGGAAATATATAATATTGTAACTAAAGCATCTGTGCATTGAATTGCATTTAAATTAAAATGAATATGTGAAAACTAAGGGTTGGGAAGAATATATTTATATTAAGTCATAAAAGAATATATTCAAAAGAGGAAAGAATTATGCCTTGAGTGTATTAGAGAGTCAAAAAGGACAAAACCATGTTTTTGAAAAGTGACCTAGTTTTCTTGCCCCCTTCTAAAGAATGTGATAGGTCATTGAGGTGAAATAAATTATTGTCATTTCAGAAAGTGTACCTGTTCTTTTTTTGTAGAAAGTAAAATCCACCTATAAAACACAAATATTAATCTTGGAATAGATCATGGGAGATAGCACTAGCCACCCAAACACTGGCTTTATTTTAGAAATATTTTTCTAACATAAAAATATATCATTAACTTAATACATTTATAGTGATATTCAAGTTTTCTACAGTTTACTTTTTAGTGATATTTAATTATTTTCGGATATCTAATATTGTCATAAGAAACATCAAAGATTTTGATATAGTTTTTAATAGATTTTTGAATGAATAAAATCAGGTTTGTTTAGAGTAACAGAATAGTACTTTTTCTTGCATACCTTCCTGGGGCTGTGGGAGGTATTTGAGTACAAAGTGGTAGTTCGTGCTTAAACTGAATTAGTTTAAAATTAAAAAAAATAGTTCAATGTATTCTTTTAATTTATCTCTCACTGTCAAAAACTCTCTTTCAATGTTATTTTAAGAGAGAAAGTCACTGGTATTTTGAAACGTTGGGTTGAAGAAAACTTCAGTTCGGTTTACTTTGATGAGAAGCAAAAATAATTTCCAGTATTAGATTAAGGCTGAAAAGGAACATAATAAAGAGTTTTACCGGAAGATCTTTGCCTTTTCATCCTTTTAAAGTTTCTTGGAACTGTTTTAAGTGTATTCCATTTTGTCGCAGATGTTACTTTAAGCAACTTTCTAAACCTTAAGGCGTTTATCTTAAGGCACTGTAGTCTTCAGCTATATAGCCATAGTCTTTTGTTTAAAAAAGCCTTTGGTAAAGTTCTTTACAATTGAATTTAGGCCTGAGCAACAACAAAGAAGTGCTTAATATTTGCTTCCTTTCTTTATGTAAAGATAAACTCCTCCTATGCTCTTCTTTATACTGGTGAGCCATTTCCTTGAATCCTTTTCTAAAATGTGGTTAAAGAATAATGTGACATAAATCTTATATGTATGCTCTGATTTTCAAAGAGTCTTTATTTTTACTTTTGTTGGTCCAAACATAAAAAAATTTATCTCCTCCCATTCCCCACTCCTCAATTAGCTGCCAATGGTCCGGAACTTAACGATTTTACCTCCTGTGATTCTATTTGTTTGTAATCCTATATTCAACATTGTACTGAAGTCTGTTAAACATTGATAAGCCAGTTTTTATGCAGCAGGTCCTCAGAGAGCATTGTACTAAAATGCTGTAAAGACTGGATTAGGTTTAGGTATTGTAATGTGGTTGCGAGACATTTTCCTAGTGTCTGTTCTTCCAAAGTTGCCAAATCAACTTGGCCTTGATTTAATACTACTAAAATGGTAATGCTGAGCTGACTTGGAGCTTCGCATACTTCAAAATGAGTTTTTCTGGGGGTGATTTAACGAATAGTTCTATTTCTTAAGTACTACTGTGGAATGCAATGCACATGGGACATTATTGTGTAGTTGCTGTGAGACACTGAGTTCTTTGCCAAAATCTTAAGTTCCTTTCATTGCTATTCTAGTTATACCTTCTTCTGTTATCTCTTGCCAGGATTCTAATGTCCTCATCTGATACTGTTTTTATTAAGGAAGGAGAGTTGTATTGGGCTTAATTTCTTCTCAATTGTACGGACTTAAAATCATCCTGTATTCCAGAGATAGCTACTATTAACAATTCAGAATATATCCTTCCCATATATGTTTTCCATACATAGATATACATTTTGAAAATTAAAATGGTATTGTGCTTTATAGATTATGTGATTTAAAATATTTTACTATAGCCCTAACTGGTTTGGCTCAGTGGATAGAGCATCAGCCTGCGGACTAAAGGGTCCCAGGTTTGATTCTGATCAAGGGCATGTACCTTGATTGTGGGCACATCCCCAGTAGGGAGTGTGCAGGAGGCAGCTGAATCAAGGATTCTCTCTCATCGATGTTTCTAACCCTCCTACTCCCTTCCTCTCTGTTAAAAATCAGTAAAATATATTTTAAAAATAAAAATAAATAAATAAATGAAATATTTTACTATATATCACATATAAAAAAGAATATATATTCATGTATAAGATAGAAAGAATAATAAAGTAAGCATCCCTGTAATTACCACCTCGCTTATAGAGTGGTATGGATACTTTGAATTCCCACATGGACCTATGAAATGTTAATCCTTTCCTTGTCTTGCAAAAATAACAGTTCTTCTGAATTTTGTATCTATCATGTTCATCCTTTAAAAATATTATTTTAGTATATACATATCCACAAATAGTTTTGTTTTTTTGAACTCTATGTAAATGCTATAGTACTTGTGATTTTTCACTCATATTTACAATTCAGCATTTTCTTTGAGATTCCTCCACACAAACAAATACAGCTGTTGTTCCATCATTTTGACTGCTGTTTAGTATTCTATAATGTAAACATGTGATACTTTTTAGTTAGGCTCTCACTGATGGAGAGTGGCTTAATCTCATGCTTTGCTCTAATAAGAAATACTCCTATGATGATTATTATATGTTTCCTGGTGCACTGAGGAAGAATTTCTTCAGAGTCATTGACTAGGAGTAAGACTGATGGGTCATCACATATGTGCACAGTATAACTTCAATATGATGCAAAATTATTTTCCAAAATGGTTTACAAATATCCCTAAAACCATTAGTGTGTAAAGGTTCACATAGTTCCACACTTACACCGACCATTACTATTGTCTAAAGCCTTAATAAAATGCTGTCTCATTTAATTTAAATTTTTCCAATTAATAGTGATGTTGTATGTTCTTACATGTATCACCCCTGCCTTTTGTATTAGGTAACTGGCTATCCCTCATATTCTGTGCAACAATGTTTTATTATCTTTGTGTTGATACATACCTTCTCCCTATTTGTAGATTGTATTTTTCCCTAATTAGTAGTATATTTTGAAAATTAAAAGCTCCTAATTTTAAGGTAGTCAAATTTATTAATCTTTTCGGTATGCTTTGTGCTTGAATATTGTTTAAAGATTTCTTCCCTACCATAAGATCAGCAGGAGATAAAAAGTATAAACACAAATCGCTGAAGCCGGTTTGGCTCAGTGGATAGAGCGTCGGCCTGCGGACCGAAGGGTCCCAGGTTCGATTCCGGTCAAGGGCATGTACCTGGGTTGCGGGCACATCCCCAGTGGGAGATGTGCAGGAGGCAGCTGATCGATGTTTCTCTCTCATCGATGTTTCTAACTCTCTATCTCTCTCCCTTCCTCTCTGTAAAAAAATCAATAAAATATATTTAAAAAAAGTATAAACACAAATTAAAGGCTATTTTAACAATCCAGCCATTTGAAAGAATGATCTGAACTGAACTGGAGGGATGGTTAAGGAGAAAGGGAGTAATAACCAGACATAAAATCACTGTGAAAGAATATATAGTATTTAACATCTGGTTTCTTGTGAAGTGGTGAAGAAAGCAAAATAATGATAAGAATTTTAAACCAGATTATTAAAAGTTTGGCAGAAGTATAAATAAGTAAATCAATGAGAAGAGCCACTTTGAGGAGAAAGATAAAGCAATTCCAATGGCACATACTCATGATATATTCATCACAGTAACATACAGCTGAGTGCTTGGGAGAGAAATTGAGACTGGGGAAATAGACATTATAGAGTTGAATGCACACAGGTAATAAATGCAGGCAGATATGGAGAGGGTGAATGTGCCTAATGAAAGTGCTTTGTGTGGAGGAGAACCAAGATGGTGGTGTAGGTAAGCATGGTACTCTCTGCCTCCCACAACCACATTAAAATTACAACTAAAATACAGAACAACCATGATTCAGAACCACTTGAAACCTGGCTGAATGGAAGTCCCACAATTAGAGAGGTAAAGAAGAAAGCACATTCAGACATGTAGGAAGGGTGGAGGTGTGGAACAGGCTGCTCCAACACCCACAGGTAGCATGTTTTTAATCCAGAGGGATATTTTGGCTGTGGAGGCCTTCCAAAAGGAAGCAAGGAGTCCCAGCCCCACACCATGACCTGAGCCCAGTGTTCCATTGCTGGGAAGAGAAGTCCCTGTAACTTACAGCTGTAAAAACCAGCCAAGATTGTTGCTGAGTGATATGGAGGCTTCTGGAGTCCCAGCAGTTCCTCTTAAAGAGCACACACATGGACTTATTTGGACCCACTCCCTCTGAGCTCCAGTGCTGGGGAAGCAGCTTCAGGGGATCCAGAGATATATGATGAGGAACTAGATTGTCTGGAATCAGAGCAAGAACTCAGGGGCAGCTTTCTCCCAGACAGGGGTGCTCACAGGGTCATTGTTCCTATGCTAAGACTTCCCCTGTCACAGAGATGACTGGCAGGGGCCATGTCTGAGTTAGAATCAACTTGGCTCACACTGTTCACTCCACCTTGGTGATTCCCTGATACCTCACTCCACCCAATTTTCAGCCCCACTCAAGCTGGTTGGAGTGGCTTTTCCATATGAATAGCATATCCTGGGCCAGGTTTCAGACTTTCCTAAAATATATCAAATAAGTAACAGCATGCCCCATACCTATCAATAAGATGCCCAAGGCCCATCACTAGCCACAGCCTGCCTTGCTTTACAGCTTGGCCTCTCCTGGGCACTTCCAAGCCCAACACAAGTAGCAGCCATCTGCAGATCACTCTATAGTTCCTACCAGGTAGACCCAGGCAGTGGCTTACTTTGACTTCCAGGTAGGCCCCAGAGCCAGTGAACCAGGTGGATAGCTTCAGACCACACCAAATTACAATTCTACACGTTCACGAGTGACACACTAAAGGGACAGACTCAGTTAACACCAAAGCCCCGCTAAAGCAAGTCCTGCTCTATCGTGGTGTCTCCTGCACAGCAGCTCTTCAACTGTTGTCACAGCTGGTCCTCACAGCTAATTGGCCTGGAGGTCAACTCCTCCTAGTGATACTGACAGCAATCAAATACAATAATACTGTGCACACAGCCCACACAGCAGCTCACCTAGAGTGCCCAGCTCAGGTGACTGGGGAGACTGAGCCACTGAGCCCTATAGAACACCTACTGCTCAAGGCCACTCTACCAATTCCAGGAGATATATCAGCTCTACCTAATACCTAGAAACAAACACAAGGATGCAGCCAAAATGTGTGGACAAAAAAACTTGTCAAGAATGAAAAAACAGAATATTTCTCCAGAAAAAATAACTAAAAGAAATGGAAGCAAACAAACTACTAGATACAAAGTTTAAAACAATGGTTATAAGGATGCTGAAGGATCTTAATGAGAGCTTCAATGATCTCTCATTGAAGAGAAGTAAGAATTTCAAAGACATGAAAAAGGAACAGAAAGAAATGAAGTATAACTAACTGAAATAAAGAATAACTTACAGGGAATCAACAGTAGAGTATTATTGCTAAGAATCAAATCAGCAATTTGGAATATGAGGAAGCAAAAAACACCCAATCAGAAGAGCAACAATAAAAAAAAATTAAAATATGAAGATACTGTAAAGAGCCTCTGCGACAACTTCTAGCATGCCAACATTTGCATTATGGGGTGACAGAAGGAGAAGAGAGAGTGCAAGATATTGAAAACTTATTTGAAGAAATAATGATAGAAAACTTCCCCTACCTGGTGAAAGAAATAGACTTAGAAGTCCAGGAAGTGCAGAGTCCCAAACATGTGGAACCCAAAGAGGCCCAGACTGAGACACATCATAATTAAAATGACAAAGGTTAAAGACAAAGAGAAAATCTTAAAGCACTTACTGTATTTTTCTGTGTATAAGATGCTATTTTTTTCTAAAATCGTTAGACTGAAAAGCGAGGGGCGTCTTATACACAAAAGTCTGCTGAGGAAGCCCTGGATGGTGTGGCTCAGTTGGTTAGAGCATCATCCCGTACACCAAAAAGTCTGCTGAGGAGGGAGCCGAGCAGGTGCATAGCTGCCCATACCTTGTCAACAATTGAATCTAAAAATCAAAATAAACTACCAAGGAATCTAATAAACAAAATAAAGTGATGAATAAAATAGAACCAGAGGCATGGAAACATGGAACAGAATGATGAATCTCAGAGGGAAGGGGAGCAGAATGGTGGGAAGAGATTAACCAAAGAACTTATATGCATACTAGAGGCCCGGTGCATGGGATTCATGCACTGGTGGGGGCCGTGGCCTGTGGAGATCAGCCTGCTGTGGGAGCACTGGTCAGCCAAGTGGCTGTGGACCGACCCCTGAGCTGCTGCTGCCGCTGTGGGAGCATTGCTCATCCAGATCAGCCAAGCGGCACTCTCACTGTGGGCGCACACTGACTACCAGGGGACAGCTCCTGCGTTAAGCATCTGCCCTCTGGTGGTCAGTGTGTATCATAGTGACTGGTCGATCAGTCGTTCTGGTCATTCCGCTGTTCAGTTGCTGGGCTTTTATTATATAGGATATGTATTACCTCTGGAGACAGACAATAGGTGTTGAAGGCCTGAGCTAGTGTGGGAACTGGGTTGAAGAGGGCAGTGGAGAGAAAGGTGGGGCATCTTTAATACACTCAACAATAAGGATTTTTTAAAGGTTTTTTTTATAAGACTGATAATAGATATACCCCAAAGAATATGTTCACATTTAGAAAGGCCAAGAAGAGCCAGCACTGGATATATAGAATTCAGGTAAGAGAGAGAATTCCTTCTTGTATAATATAACCTATATTTGGTACTAAGATAGGTATTTCATAGGTATATTATAATCTAACTATTTAATGAGGTGGTGGTATGATATCAGTAGAGAATGTTTTAAACAGAACAAGATGTTCAAAAGTGTCAAATGATGCAGAAACAATAAGAAGAGAATTAGAATGAAAGAAGAGGGCTTGTATCATTAGAATGTAATTGATGAGTTTTGTAGTGAATAAGTTCCAATTAAGAGAGAGAGAAGCAAAACTGTGAAGATGAAATGAGAATGAATCTTGTGCAAGTGAGCATTGAAATGCAAACAAGTTTTAATAATTCAGTGGTGAGAGATTGTAGTAAGGCTAAGACAAGATGGTTTTGATTTAAAATAGAAAAAATGAAATATGTGATAAGAATGTTATCTATACATAATAGGCACTCAACAACTTTTTTAAATGAAAAACTAAATGTTTGGAGTTTGAAAAATAGGATCCAGAGGGAAGGACAGATAAGCAATTGAAAGATACTGAGTTTATAAGTTCTGTGCTTTTAAATTTCCAACAATATTTATAAGAAACACTACTTTGTGTAATTGCACAGATAAAGCATACGTTTTGGACATTTTGTGATTTTTTTGTACATGTATTTAAATACACAGCAAGCATAGGAAAACAAAACAAGCACTGATAAAACATTACTTGAGAAATGGCAACTTGCTCTCAATAACAACTGGCATTTGCCATTTAAAAGGCCAAAGAGAGATGAATTTTGATAAAAGAGAGATTCTTACTTGAAAACATGAGTATATATGTAAGTAGAAAAGGTGTTCTTATAATAGCACTTTATAATTCATCTCCAGTGTTAGTAGCATCTTATTATCTTTGACTTTCAAAACACATCTTTCCCAATTATAATATCAAAGAATTGCAGATCCAACATGACTGTTACTTGTTCACTCAAACTTGGATATTCCTCATAAATTTTAAAGGCCCCAAAGCAGTTTTGTCCAGGTTGATTTTTTCTGTATCTCAGCATTGCATTAATGACTTAAAGTGATTTTAATAGCAAGATAAAAATTTGTTGACATGCAAATAGCTTACTCTCAAACAAAGAATTAACTCATAGCAACAACTGCAAGATGGGCTATCATGCCAAAATTTGTTCTGTTTTTCATATTTTAATCTAAAGTTTAGATAGAAGATACTTGAGCTCTGCATGTTAGGCCCTGCCCTCCAGCCTATTCCACTTGGAAAAGCCTGTATCATTAATAAATAATATTTCTCTTGTAGGACATCAGAAATAATTTGCTATATTAAAAACCTGTATGGAAAATTAAATTACTTAGAAAAGATTTAGCAATGAATTCAATATCTATTTTTTTATAATGCATTTTTATTGATTTCAAACAGGAAGGGAGAGGGAGAGAGAGATAGACACATCAATGATGAGAGGGAATCATTGATCGGATCCTCCTGCACACCCCCTACTGGGGATCTAGCCAACAACCCGGGCATGTGCCCTTAACCAGAATCAAACCCAGGTCCCTTCAGTCTGCAGGCTGACACTCTATCCACTGAGGCAAACCAGCCAGGGGTCTACTTTTTTTTTTTTTTTTTTGAAACATGAAAACTAACTTACTGTAATCACTCCATGGCCACAAAACAAACTGGGTTTCCAGCCCACATAATTGAAATCCAAAAAGAATTCTTGCTGAAAAGGATTGGTAAAATGACTGGGTTCTGGGAAAGGTTTTGTAGGTTGGCCCACAAATTGGCACCTGGAATTGTTTGTCTTACAGAATGGATCATTGAGATTGGAATGTCAGTGGAATTGACAAGCCACGTGTCACCTATTTTATTTTGTGAAAAAAAGATCATTTTTATAAAAAACCCCACAGAGCCTATAAAAGAATAAGAAAGTAATTATAAAACAAAAATTAGGATAAAATTCAATAGACAGATATTTATGGTAATGAATTTGGTACTGAGTGATAATTAGGCATAAAGTATTTATTGCTCACAAGTGGTACATTGTTTCAGGAGTAGTGTACTGTACACTAATGTATCTCTAAAACCTAACCAAATGCTCAGCATTTTGTGTAAGGAAAAAGTAAATCAGTAGCTAGTATTATATATGTAAACTAAATATTAACAGATAAACTGGGGAATAGAGAATACAGAAAAAGAGGACATAGTTCTAATGTTCCTCTAAAAATGACCATAATTTATTATTCATGCCTTTTAACTTTTTCCAACATGAATTCCTGCAGTTTCCCCTTGTCTTCTTAAACCAGCCTTATTTTTAAATTGTGCCATTTCTAAGCATCATAGGTCAAATTAGTCAGATTGCCATTTTAACACTGAAAATTATATACTAGTACACCCCTTACCAAAATTTAGAATTAATTGATAGAATTTAGGCTGTTGCAGCTTTCATTTGTTAAATGCATCATATAGAGAAAGTACAAAGGCCGTCCTCAGTAAATAACTTTTAAAATTAACTTTTAAAAGCCTTTTCTTTCCCCAGAAAGAGTTGTGGTCATCTTAAAATAGATTACTTGTTTTGTTCAGCATTATTATATTACACATTAGAGGCCTGGTGCACGAAATTCGTGAACTGGGGGAGGGGGTTCCCTTGGCCTGGCCTGCACCCTCTCACAGTGCAGGACCCCTCAGGGGATGTACACCTGCCTAAGCTGGAAGTCAGACATCCCTCTCGCAGTCCAGGACTCTTGCAGTCCGGGCCCCTAGCTCCTTATCATCCATCTGCAGCGGAGGCGGGAGAGGCTCCCGCCACCACCGCTGTGCTGGCCAGCAGTGAACCTGGCTTCTGACTGAGCGGGGATCCCCCTGTGGGAGTGCACTGACCACCAGGGGGCAGCTCCTGCATTGAGACTCTGCCCCCTGGTGGTCAGTGCACATCATAGTGACCGATCATTCTGGTCACTCCACCTTAACGGTTGCTTAGGCTTTTATTATATAGAGTCCACTAGAAACTGCAGATGATAAAGGTATTCTTTATGCCAAATATTGTGTAAGGTATGCTGCATTTTGAAAGCATTTAGTAGCACTGCAGGATGAATGTGTATGAGAAATATATGTGAATAGATTCAGAAGATAGCTCCTTTCTCATGTCTCTTATTAACCATTTGCTGTTTGGAATTAGGTTTGGTCTATGTAACACATGATCATTTTTCTCTATGTAATAGAACATAAGGAGTTCAGAGACTTGATTTTTTTCTGACTGCCGTCATTCTGTTGTGTATCACTTGATAAGGAAAGAAACAGGAGACAGCAGTTCCAGTTCAAGCAAGCAAAGAGGTACTCAGTAAGAAATACTTCACAAATATATATGGGACTCCTTTTTAAACTATATATTTTTATTGATTTCAGAGAGGAAGGGAGAGGGAGTGAGACAGAAACATCAATAATGAGAGAAAACCATTAATTGGCTGCCTTCTGCACAACCCACACTGGGGAGAGAGCCCACAACCAGGGCCTGTGCCCTGACAGGAAATTGAACTGTGACCTCCTGGTTCATAGCTCTACGCTCAACCACTGAGCCACCGAGGCCGGGCTGGAATTCCTTTTAAATAAAATTTTGGAACATTTTTTAAAATATATTTTATTGATTTTTTACAGAGAGGAAGGAAGAGGGATAGAGAGTTAGAAATATCGATGAGAGAGTAACATCGATCAGTTGCCTCCTGCACACCCCCTTCTGGGGATGTGCCCGCAACCAAGGTACATGCCCTTGACCGAAATCGAATCTGGGACCCTTGAGTCCGCAGGCCGACGCTCTATCCACTGAGCCAAACCAGTTACGGCAAATTTTGGAACATTTTAAAAAAAGGTGAGGGCAGAAATTAAGTCAGATAGGTAAAGCAAGGTGGTTGAGAGTTGAGAGTTTGGGTGTCACAACATAAACTTTTTTTTTTTAATATATTTTATTGATTTTTCACAGAGAGGAAGGGAGAGAAATAGAGAGCCAGAAACATCGATGAGAGAGAGCAACATCGATCAGCTGCCTCCTGCACACCTCCCACTGGGGATGTGCCCGCAACCCAGGCACATGCCCTTGACCGGAATCGAACCCGGGACCCTTCAGTCCGCAGGCCGATGCTCTATCCACTGAGCCAAACCGGTTTCGGCCAACATAAACTTTTTATGACTCAATCGTGCCATCAGTACAATGTTGACAGTTCTATGTACACCTTGGTGTTATTGTAAGAATTAAAGGGCATAATACAGTTAATTCACTTAATAGAGTGCCTAGCATTTACTAAATGCTCAATTTGTTGTTAGAGTGGCTGCTTCTAGGAACAGCTAATTTCACAGTACGGTAATATGGACACAGACTGTCAAAAGCAATTGGAATGGTTTCAGTTTTTTTTTCACATATGGCTTTGTGAGCTGAGTGGCCATTTTAGTCGACAATGTGTTTTTGCAGAAAGATAATTTTAGAGGTGATTAAAAGTTTGATTATAACCACCTTTGGGTTTCATCATTTAAAAACATTTTCACAAAGTCTGTGATTAATTTTTCCCATTTAAAATTTTATTCTCAATAATGTGCAGCATTAAATATAATTAGAATTTCATAAGGTATCTTGGGAGTTACACTTTCACATATTAAACTATGCAGAAAAAGTTAAATTTCATAGGTGGTCAAGAATTCAAAGCAAAATAAAAAGATAAGAAGATAGTGAAACATGGTTTATGGTTCTTCGAATGCCTTTTAATATGGTTACTTATTTTCTAATTAATGTAAGTAGCAAATTGAATGTCCATCTATGAACAGAACCTAAATTAACAATTTAGAAATAAAAAGGTGACATAAAATTAAATTAAACTTTTACCTTCGCTAGCTTTCACAGGGTCATCTGTTGATTAAATTATCTCCTGTGCTTGCTGCTTGTCTTACTACATCAATCACCCATGAATTTAAATTAGAGGCAGTTTGAAAATATAATTAGCCATTCATTGCTGTATCTATTGAGTAGTAAATTTATATTTTTATAGTACCTCAGCTATAGTTTAAACTTTGAATAATTAATTTCTCACATGAAATAGGCAAATGACAACTATCTAGCAAGTTACAATTCTGGGTATTGGTTCTTAATGGATGAGAAACAGTAGTTAAGCTGTACCTTTGGTCATGCATGTCCACATGTAATTACTATTTGTGGTTCCTCAAAATCAACTTAATCTCTGATATGTAATTCAAATACTTGTTAAACTCTATAGTATAATACATGGATAATCCAAAAGACTGATTTTATAAGTATATGGTATTTTTATAAGCAATGTTTTAAAATAACTTGAAAATTAGGCTTATTATGCTACGGTGGTGGTAATGGTGTTAGTGGTGGTTTTGTTTTACTAGTATTCCCCCTCCTCTTTCTTCCTCATTATCATCATCTAAACATTCTAGAAACATTTTACACAGATTGTCCCATGCAATAGCCCTCAAAACCTCCAGACATCAGAATCGCCTGGATGGCTTGTCAAAACACACAAAGCTTGGCACCACTCCCAGAATTTCTGATTCAGTAGATATGAGATGGGGCCTTGCAAGTGCTCAGGTGAGTCCAATAATACTCTTAGTTCAGGGACCACATTTTGAGAATCATTCCTCTGGCAAGTGCCTCTTTTCCCTTATCTGTCCACTCCTCTGTGTGTTTAATGCCCAAAGATACAATATTAATGCTCTTTGCCTCACTGTACACCAAGCTCTATGGACTCCCAAATTAAATCACCAGCCCTCATCTCTCTTTTGAGTGTCAGTCCAATCTATCAACTGCTACAATACATCTCCACTTGCAGATCCCACAAGCTCTTCAAATTTAACATGCCAAAATTGGAACTCATAATTCAACCCCTACAAAGATTGTTTCGATCAAGATTCATCAAATTTTCATGAGGAGCTTATTTGTATGGTGTCTTAGTTCAGGCTGCTATAACAAAACCCCACAAACTGTGTGACTTAAATGACAGACATTTACTTGTCACAGTTCTGGAGGCTACAAAGTCCAAATACAAAGTTCTGGTAAATTTGATGTTGGGTGAGAGATTGAAGATGTCCTTTTTGCTGTGTCTTGATGAGAGAGAGAGAGAGAGAGAGAGAGAGAACAAACTCTCTCATTTCTTCTTTGGCACCAATCCCATCATGAGAGTTCCACCCTCATGACTTCATCTAAATTTAATTACCTCCCAAAGGCCTCACCCCCGTATGCCAGCACACTAGGGGTTAGGAATTCAACATATGAATTTTGAAGGACACAAACACTCAGTTCATAACATATGGTCTTAAATGATCTCCCCACAATTAATTATAGTTGCAAATGAAAAATAACTATTATAGTAAATATACATTGGAGAACTTGAACAACCTTTAGTGGGGTGATCATAAATATCATCACCAAGGAGGGAAACAAATACCATTTGGCCGGAGCTCCAGTGGCGTAATCGGTTAGCGCGCGGTACTTATAAGGCAAATACCATGGACCCATAGATAACATCCCCTGAGAACTCATTACCTCACTCCCTGAACATGGCTCAAACACATCGCCCAGCATATAAGGCACCTGAATTGCTTCCTGGCCTCACTTGTCTCCACTTTGCACCTCCCAGTTTGCTTTACTACCTTACTAATTTACCTGAATATTGAGAACATGACAGATTCTCTCTCATTTGGAGGTTTTCATTCTTGTTCTCTTTTTTTAACTCACCCTTCCTCCTCCACAAGTATCTTCTGTCTCTTTGCCTAGGTAAAACCAACTGGTCCTTCAGGACTAAAATGAATACTACCCTTTCTGGGAAGCCTTCCCTACTGATTCCGCTTTCATTGATGGTTTAGCAGCTCTGTTCTATTTAGGGCTATTATAGATCTTATTGCACTGCTATAATTTCCTGCTCTGTTCTCAATCTCCTGGTTTGACTGTGAATTCTTGAAGGATGGGAATTGTCTTGCTCAGCTTTGTTTTCTCATTACCTAGAACAGTATCAGTTAAGACATAGCTTCTTAGTAAATATACTGAATATATGAATGGATGTGAAAATGTAAATGCCATAAATCCATGGTTAAATCTCCATTTTTATTTGGTGGAGCACTGATTCAAAAAATGAGCAATAATGGTTAGTTTTATACACACATTACTGAAGAGACACAATGAGTCTCTTCCATGTTCGTCATTTAATTGCAATTCAAAACCACAACTTGTGGCAACCTTTTTCTGCTCTACTATTTAAGGTTGTTTGTAAAATTTTGGGAAAATATAGTTTGCTTTCATATATAATATTTTATATAAATGTTTTAGATATGATTACTTACTAATCCATTATGTTTAAATAACAGGCATAATGCATATACACCTGATTTTGTGTTGTATATTTAGGGAAAAATTAAGAGACAATGATTAAAGGGATATGTATAATAAACTTTTATTTCTAGGTTGTGGAATTAATCTTCTCTTTTAATTTTTTAATGTTTCTACAATTAATGTAAATTATCATCATATGAAGGAATGATGTAATAATTTTAATAGCCACGGTTTAAAGATAATATGGTTTTCTAAAGAATCCCCATGCTCTTTGTTTTTTCCTTGAAAGGGAAATTTTGTTCTATCCTTTTTATTTTATTTTTTATTTTTTTATTTTTTATATTTTATTGATTTTTTACAGAGAGGAAGGGAGAGAGATAGAGAGTTAGAAACATCGATGAGAGAGAGAAACATCGATCAGCTGCCTCCTGCACACTCCCTACTGGGTATGTGCCCGTAACCAAGGTACATGCCCTTGACCGGAATCGAACCTGGGACCCTTGAGTCCGCAGGCCGATGCTCTATCCACTAAGCCAAACTGGTTAAGGCTATCCTTTTTAGATTAACTGTCATTACATTTGAACATTGAACTGATTTACAATTCAGATTTGACTATAAAGTGAATTAATTCACAAAATTGTCATGAAAAATTTACTAACCATTTCTTCTCTTAGTAAGGATAATACAGGGGGACTGCCCTTCCAATCATCTCTCATGCTTGAAAGCATTAAAGAGAAAACAATGTGTTTAGAAATACTAATTACAGTCATGCACCACTTGACCAGGATGCGTTCTAAGAAATGCATCATTATGTGATTTCATCATTTTGGGAACATTATTGACTGTACTTACACAAACCTAGATTATAGGCTACATGATACAACCTATAGCTTCTAGTCTTCATGACTATTTAGCATATTATTATTGTACAAAACAACATGAGATTAAATCAAGCACAAGAGAAAATGAAACCATTAAGAGATGCAGTAAACATGAGATGTATGAGGCTACTGCCAGTGTAACAGAGCATACTGTTTTACAGCAAACCTTTTTAATAAATGGAAAGAGTACACTCTAAAATAAAGATACATAGTTTAGTAAATATATAGACCATAAAATAGTAATTTCATATCATTATCAAGTTTTACATACTGTTCATAAATGTATTGCTATACTTTTATACAACTGACAGTGAGTAGGATTTTTACACCAGCATCACCACAAACAGATGAGTAATGTATTGCACTATGATGTCACTTGGTGACAGGAATTTTTCAGTTTCATTATAACCTTATGGGAACATTGTCTTATATGCAGTCTGTTATTGACCAAACTATTATTGCATGAACATACCCAAAAGATAGCAGTACATTCCTTTGATTTTTGTATATAAATGCTGATTCATTACTGGGAGAAAGTGTTGTCGTTTTTGTTATTACCACTTAAAATTTTCTGGACATCATTTGTGATTTCATTTTGAAGGTCAATCTGTAGTTGGATATTTTATTCTTTTATATATTTGTTCTTTATCCACACTTGTCTATGTCGACCCAGTGTCAAAGGACTGTTAATAAGTCAGGAAGTCATGACATTGTCACTTGTCAACAACTCACTGAGAAAAGTCAGAATATTATAAATTTCTGATTTGGCTTAGCATGGAGGTCACTGTTCATCTAAGGAGAACATTCTTCAACTTCATAACTCCAGGCTGTTTTATTGTTCATATAATTGTACACTGCCCTCCTTTTTTAAATTATGTTTTTATTGATTTCAGAGAGGGAGGGAGAGGGAGAGAGAGATAGAAACACCAGTGATGAGAGAGAATCATTGGTAGGCTGCCTCCTGCATGCCCCACACCAGGGATGCAGCCTGCAACCCAGGCATGTACCCTGACCTGAAATCAAACCATGACCTCTTGGTTCATAGGTCGATGCTCAACCACCGAGCCACGACACTGGCCCTCTTTTCCATTTTGCCCTTTGGTAGTGCTATTTAGTGAATATTCCACCATTATCATTCATTTCCTTGTACTAAGATGCAGAGTTTCCAGTTACATTTGGTGTTTTGTATCATAAGTGGCCCAAATCAGCTGGACCTTCCCTATTCACATGAGATGAGAAAGAGACCTATTAAAGAGTAAATCTTCATAGGTGCTCATGGATATTAATTTCCTTTCCCCTGTCTCACTTTACTCTCCTTTACCTCCCTTTCTGACATAGAGTTTAAAAAAATTATTTAATTGGCTTCCAGTGTACTAAAATACATTTTCTGAAAATGTCAAAGCATTAAGAACATGAATTTTTAAGTCAAATGTACCACATCTTGGTGGTAATTGGGGATTTTGGCTGATTAATAAGATGTACCTTTGCATTGGAGTCTGTGATAATGAAGAACAGTATTTGGCCATTGGTCACGTCAGCCACTGCTGAGAGGAAAGCAGTGTTCTACATGCATATTCAGCTGCTACATGATGTGTTGCTGCATTTCAGGTTACGTATAGTTGCCCAGTGCCAACTCAGTACAGTAAATCTTAGTGGTAGGCTCTTGTCATTTTTCATAGTAACAGAAGAAATATATGGTTTTCCATTTTTATTGAATGAATTTGAATTCACAGGGGACACCGAACTGTGCATACTCTCTAGTTTATGGGCCTGTATATGCTGGCAATATGAATAAGTTCACCATCCTGGGCAGACTAATCAAAGGATCTTGTCTATTATTTTGAAAATATGATTGTATCTGTCTCTCTCTACGTTGCCTAATGTAATATCTCTGATTTTCACCCCTCTAAAGTATCATAAGGACATATTTGGTTCATTCTCTCATTAAAGTGTCTCAATTTTTTAAGGAGGGAAGAAATAATCATCTAACTGATGTTTGTTTTAACCTTTTAGATTAACCAGTGATGCTGAATATTAGTGCTTCAGGAAATTTTCTAGCTCAACAACCTTGAATTCTGTCTCTAATATTTAGATTTAGGGGGGATAGCCCTGAGGATATGCAATCTTTACATTCCTCTTCCTCTATATCAGTGGCTCTCAAATTAGGTCGGCATCCATCACTTGGAACTTGGAAAAAAATCCAAAGGCCAGGATTCTGTTTAACTCCAGGTCAATTCTGATACATACTCAAGTTTGAAAACCACTGCTCTGGATGTTCAAGCCAAAAAACCTATAACACTTGACCAAAATAGAAGCTCTGAGAGCATGAGCTAGCTGTCCCATCAGTCTGTTGTGCTTGACCCCCAGTCAGTGCAATAAAGCTTTACTGGAAGTCCCTGAGGCTTTATGGCTTTAATGGAAGGAGAAGGTACAAGTAAGAGCCCTTCTAGTATCTGCAGTACTCAAAACCATGAATCTTTCGAACCAATACTTTAAGTTTGATGCCAAAATTCTTTTGAAGGTAACTGGAGCTAAACTTAACAATTCCCTGATATTTCAATATTTATATGTTTAAGTGTAGAAATATTAATATGTTTAATTCTAGGGTGCTTCCCCAGAGCCTACTAGGCATTTTTCAGAATATTTGGTATGTACAGTATAATTTCCAAAATCCAAAAATGTCTGCTTTTCAAAACATATCTTGATCCCAAAGACTTCAGATAAGGATTATGAACAATGTGCTTAATATTATTGTGCTTATAAAAAACAGGCTTAGGCCCAGCTCAGTGCTTGAGCATTGACCTATGACCCAGGAGGTCGTAGTTTGGTTCTTGGTCAGGGCACATGACTGGATTACAGTCTCAATCCCCTGTGTGGGGTGTGCAGGAGGCAACCTACCAATGATATTCTCTGATAATTGATTTCTCTCTCTCTCCCTTCTCTGAAATCATTAAAAATATATTTAAAAAATAAAATAAAGTACAAGCTTGTTTTTATCACATGAACACTGAAAGTGACTTAATTGGCTATGATTCCTGTAAGTTCAGGCACTGGAAAGCTCTCAACCATGCCTTGGGTGTTCCTTGATTAAGAGTTACATACTGTTCTTCTGCCTTCATTACTCTCTAGTTCTTCTTTGTCTTGATATCTTCATCTATTGCTATTATCATTATTAATTATAATTATTTTTCTCAGTGCATTTGATAATATGACATTTTAGGATTAATTAGAATGTATATAAATTAATTAGTTTTTCCTTTAGTTGCGTAGATAGACTAAGATAAATAATACTCTAATTACTGGTCCTGGGTATTCTCTGGGAGAAGATTTGGCAAAACTGCCCTTATTACCTTTCTCTCTCCCCATAATAAATAACCTTAATTCTGAGGGTAGCTTTTCTGGTGAAATAATGAGCATGCATTTCCTGCTAAGTCAGATTCCTAGTGGGGGCAGAGGCAGTATTAGCAATCTCACACCTGACTTTCCTAATAAATGTGTCCAGGAGCATCTGTCCACTCAAAACACTAAATCCCCCCAGACTATAGAATTCCAGACTTTTACATTGTGATTCTGAGTCTAAAAGTTATTTTTGCTGTGAATGGTTGGGTGAAAAGTGACACACCCTCAACAGCAATGCCAGCTCCAGTGGGGAGTACAAGGATCCCCAAGAGAAAATTCAGACAGTGTTGCTTTCCTGCTCCGGATCACTGGCTCAGAGCATGAGGAAGAAGACAAGTAGCAAATCACTGAGTTCTCCCTCAGGTCTTGACTCATCAGACTGAATAGAAAACAGTTTTGATTGCATATTTCAGTAGTTCCTGTGCTTTCATTTTTAAAGAATGTTATACTTTATTTCCAGAGCAGTTTTGTGTTTATAAAAATTGGACATTCATTGCAGAGTGTTTCTATATATCCCTTCTCCCTCTACCCCACAGTTTCCCTTATTAATATATGTATCAGTATGGTACAGTTGTCATAATTTATGAACCACTATTGATATGTTATTAACTGAAGTCCATAGTTTACATTAAGGTTCACTTTTGTGTTGTATAGATCTAAAGATTTTGACAAAGGCATAATATCTTGTATCTACCATTACAGTAACATATAGAACATTTTCAAAGCCCTGAAGATCCCCTGTGCTCCATCTGTTCATCCCCCAACACCTCTACTGCCTCAACTTCTGGAAACCATTGATCTTTTTTACTGCCTCTATAGTTTTGACTTTTCCAGAATGTTATATAATTGGGATCATATATGTAGCCTTCTCAGACTGACTCTTTCACTTTATTCTTTTAAATTGCCTTCATATCTTTTCATGGCTCAATAGCTCATTTCTTTTTATTGCTAAATACTGCTCTGTTGTCTAGATGCACCATAGTTTACTATCCATTCATATATTGAAGGGCTTCTTGGTTGCTTCCAATGTTTGGCAATTATGAATAAAGCTGTTCTAAACATTTGTGTGAAGGTTTTGCATGGATAAGATTTTTCAACTCATTTGGGAGCATGATTGCTGAATGGTATGGTAAGATTATGTAAGGCAATGCCAAAATGTCTTCCAAGGAGGCTGTGCCAAACTTCATTCCCACTGGCACTGAATTAAGAGTTCCTGTTGCTCCACTTCCTCACCAACATTTGGTGGTATTGGTTGGGATGTTATCCATTCTAATAGGTGTGCCATGCTTTATTTTAAAGTTTAAGAAGTAGCAAATTTGTGTTCACACCATTCTTTTCCTCTTATTTCTAATGTATATTCTTGTGGTTATACAAGATAATTGCCCTGCTTCTTTTTTGACCTGCTTTAGGCCCCTTCAGAGTTTAGTTTTCTCTCTTCCCTCACAAGGTATGTAGATAGCCATGCTTGTCTTGCCAGTTTACTGCACTCCCACAGTTGATTTCCATCTTGGTGTTTGCCTCTCATGAGCCTCAAGACAATGTTTCTTTCCCTCAAGACTCAAAAGTAGCATTAGATGTCAGTGAGTCCGGCTGGCATGGCTCAGTGGTTGAACATCAACCTATGAACCAGGAGGTCATGTTTCTCTTCCCTGTCAGAGCACATACCAGGATTGTGGGCTCGATTCCCAGTGTGGGCTGTGCAGGAGGAAGCCAATCAGCGATTCTGTCTCATCTTTCTATCTCTCCCTCTCTCTTCCTCTCTAAAATCAACAAAATATATATATTTTAAAAAAGATATCCGTGAGACATAATCTAACTCCATTTCCCCAAATTAGTCTCCTTTCTTAGGCTTCTTTGGTAATAGTTTTCTAATTCCGTGGGTCTGTTACCTATTTTTATCATTATAGAGAATATCAAACATACAAAATATATATAGAATGATTTCATAAACAATCATGTATCTGTCACACATTCCAATAATCACCAACCCATTGCCAATCCTCCCACATCCTCTCCCCTGCTCACTTTTCCCATTGTTGTATTATTTTGTAGCAAACCGCAGATATTATTTTACACACAAATATGCATATATATATATATATATATATATATATATATATATATATAATTCTCTTTCTAGTATAAACATGAAATGATTATCACACATAAAATAACAGTGATTTATGTTTATCTTCAAATATCTAAGTACTGTTCTCCTTTAAGTTAGGTTCAAATAAGGTACATACAATGTAATTGGTTGATTTATATTTTAAGTCTCTTTTAATCTATAAGCTTTTTTTCTATCTTTTGCCCCCTTGCAATTTATTTTTTGAAGAATTACTGTAACTTGTCCTATAAAGTTTCCCATAATCTGATTTTTACTGATTACATCCCTGAGATGTAATTTAACATGTTTCTCTGTAGTCTATATTTTCTGTAAATAGGCTAGAACATTTATACAAGTTGGATTTATTTTGAAATGACTACAATAACTTATTCTTTTGCATTTTGTTAATGCCAGTTTATTACTGGTTCTCTCCTAACACAGCCCTAGATGGCATGTGAGCATATCAGGTTATGCTAATTCTGAAAATGTTCATAAAGTTTTAGATGAACTATGTGAAGAGTTTCACAGTGTTGAACATCTAATTCATGATATAGCTGGACTAGAACCCTGGACTCCAGACATTGACATCATATTCCCTTTCCTCTAAACATCCAGTTGGTTTTGTGAAAATAGCATACCTCTTTATCTGTTGTAAATTTCCTGCAGCAGCAATCCAGGGAGTGCGTTTGTAGAACATTCTCTTTACTGTGTCATCTTCTAGTTAACAAAACAAAACAAAACAAAACAAAACACCTTACATTTTATACATCTTTGAATTACCTAAGTACTGTCACTGTGTAATCATATAGCTTGGTAGTTAAAGCGCTCGGGCTCTTCATTCTGACATCTAAATAGGAATCCTGATTAGGGTTTCACTGTGTGATCTGGAACAAGTTACTGAACCTAGTTTCTCTGCCTGCCAGATGGGATTTTTATTAGTAATGACTTTATGGAGTTGTTCTGATTATTCAATAAAGTAATGTATGGAAAATGCTTAATGTAATGTCTGGGGTATAAGAGTAAATGCTCAGTAATGTTGGGGACTATTGAAGAGGGAAGTATTATTGGGAGAAGACTGAAGCAAGGATAGTGTGTTTGGGGGGCAAGGGTTTGGCCTAAAATTACATAGCCAGTATGTAATATATTTGTTCTTAACATGAGAGCTTGTCTCTTGCATCAGAGCTGACCCCGTTAAGTATCACTAAAGCTGTAAAGGCAAGAAACTTCTAGGCTATGTGGACGGAGCAGGTGCTTTGAGTTGAAACTCACTTTAATGATAACACTCACTGTGTCAATTGCACACAGCCATAAAATCCTTAGGCTATGCCAGACTGCTTACTGTTTATGTTGGCCTCAGATAGTTTGAGATTGTTTCAATTTTGTTCAAAATTTACACACATACACATATACACTACGAGGGGGTAATTTTATTGCCAAAACATAAAAGTAGTTCTTTTTCCTTCTCTGCACAAATCTTCAAATGTTGATATCTACAGTATACTTAAGGCAAATTTCTTTGTGGTGCACTTGAAGTAATGGAAATAGCATGCACTGCTGTTTGGGTAAGAATTACAAAAGCACTCCTTTGAGGTTTGTTTGTTTGTTTCCCTTTGATGCATGGTTGTCAAGTGGTACCATAACTGATTGAAGTTTAAATGATTCTAAAAATTTCTTGAGATTTTCTACTTTATTCACTTAAGTTCTCCTGAGTAGGTAGAAGATACATGTACTTATTTTACTCTTCCTCTACTTGACTCTTCCCTTAGTACTTTCTCTACATTTAACTTTAAATGTCTATTCTATTTAATAATTTACTGTTTTTGTTAATTAACCTATCTAAAATTTTCAATTGTTTTAAAAACAAATAATTTCTTATCCACAGCTTCTGAAATGTATGTATTATTAGAAAAAGCAACTGCTATTAACTTGCCCAAGCTAAAAGTTAAAATGTATGATGATAACGTTGATGTCATCTGTGACCTTTTATAAGTCACTTTGCCCTTTGAAATTAAGTGTGTCACAATCTACAAACATGACATATGGGATAGATTACAGTGATGTTTTGTTAACTTTTAATAGGAACTATTTAAAGCAACTTTGAAGTGTTATTTTTTATCTTTTAGTTTTTTAGATGAAAATTAGCAAACCAATTTTAATTGTATATCTGACTCTTACTTAAAATTTTCCTTGATGTGCTTTCATGCCTTATTACTTCACATTTCAAACACACACACACACACACACACACACACACACACACACCAGAATCCATCAACTATCAGGTTTTCCCTGAGATAACTAGAATGTGTTAAAACATCCCCTCAACCAGACATCACTACTTCCACTGTTGATTCAGCTCTTTTTAAAATAATCTTTAATTTTCCATTAAGAGAAATTGTCACCCTTCAATATGCATGGTGTCTGAATGACACTAGTGACTTTACTAGAGAAAACGTCAGTGGTTAAATCTTGCTAGTCCACAAATAACTCTCCAGTTGCTAAATTGTATTTTAGCATCACCTGCAAATATTTAGTAGGAGAACTGACAGTTGGCAGCTAGATAAAACTGCATCAATTTCCAACAGTAACTGGATAATACCAGATTAACATTTAAAAGACATTAAAAAGATCGGGAGAATGAAGAAATGTCAAAATGTCATCCCTTAATCTTAGTATTTTTAATATTATAATTTATTTTGGTGTTTAAATGATTAAGGCTATATTGAATGATAACAATAAGAGTTTTTCCAGCAGCATTATGTAGGAGAGTTTCAAACGTAAGGTTAATTTGAGGAGAATAATTTCTCAGCCTGCCACTGGAAAGGGTCATGTATATTTTCCAAGAGAACTTGATCGCCCAGCTCTCACAGAAGAACAGGCAGCAGCGGTGTATTTCTGTGTTATCCATTTCCCCAGAGTCTATTTTCAGTATGAAGGAGAGGAGAGCAAAGCTGGCCAGAAAACCTGGTGTCACAGGGGAAGTCCTTTTTTCAAATATCTTCTTCTTGCCCTCAGAGAAAATTTTATGGAGCATGATAATAGCCAAGAGGGAAGAATGACAGGTGGAAAGGGAAGAGGAATAGTCTCCAGAGTTACTAAGGAGAAAAATGATAGAAAATGGTAAAAATTAGGGCAGACATGCTAAAGAGACTAGTATTTCAATTTTTAATAGAACTCAATAATGTGCAACTTTGCATACTGTTTTTCCCCCCTGACATTATCAAAATATGATTTTACCTTTATTCTCCATTAGCTTGACTGTCTATTTTTTATTCTTATGCCACTGAAAAGGTTTTTGTAAGCCACTTGTGTTATTATGGGTTTGCTTAGTTATACTGGGACTAGTGGCCCGGTGCACGAAATTCGTGCACATTAAAAGGGAATTAATTACAGGAAATACTTTTTAAAATATATATTTTATTGATTTTTTACAGAGAGGAAGGGAGAGGCATAAAGAATTAGAAACATCAATGAGAGAGAAACATCGATCAGCTGCCTCCTGCACACCCCCTACTGGGTATGTGTCTGCAACTAAGGTACATGCCCTTGACCAGAATCAAACCTGGGACCCTTGAGTCCGCAGGCTGATGCTCTATCCATTGAGCCAAACTGGTTAGGGCTAGAGGAAATATTTTAATATTACTATTTGCACTTTCTCTATAATAGAAGTGTCAGAAATGAAAGAAAATTAGTAAAATGTATATGAAAATCTTCCTCCTGTCAGAGTCTGGGGCATGTCATGGGACCCAGAGTCAAGTACCTGCCCACCCACATGCACCTCAAAATCGTGCAAGACCCAGACCCGGCTGGCCCCACCCCCATTGGGCAAGATGCAGACCTGGCTGGCCCCACCCCCATTGGTCAAGATCCAGACCTGGCTGGCCCCACCCCTGTCAAGCTCTGCTGGGCGGGGGTCACAGCCTCAGGTCCCCGGGCCCAGTGCTGGGCAGGGGGCACAGCCTTGATTACCCCGTCAAGCCCTGCTGGGTGGGAGTCATGGCCTAAGTCCCCCGGCCCAGTGCCAGGGTTGGGGGTGCGGCCTCAGGTCCTCTGGTGCACCCTCAGATCCCCTGGCCCAGCACCGGGGCTGGGGGCCCGGCCTGAGGTCCCCTGTCAAGCCCTGCTGGGTGGGGCGGCATGGCCTGAGGTCCCCCATCAAACCCCACTGGGCGGGGGTGCAGCCTCAGGTCCCTGCCCCGGCCCAGTGCCATGCAGCCTCAGGTCCTTGCTGATCACTCGTTACGGCTCATTACGGCGCAGCCATCTTGTGACGGCATGATGGATTGAGGGTCAATTTGCACATTCCCTCTTTATTATGTAGGATAATATCCAACCACCAAAACTCAGTGCCTTTTAACAGCATTGGTTTACTTCTCTCGTGTGTTGCATGCCATGTTGGCATCTGCAACTCTGGTCTATGTGTCTTCCACATTCTTGGATCCATGGTAAAGGAATAACTGCTATTTCGGGCATGGCATTTTCATGGTATGGGGAAAAGAACAATCATGGAAACAAAAATCAATTTTAAAATTTGTACTTAGGCGTGACTTGAAAATAAAATCCACTGTACCACCAAAATTCTTTCTGGAATAAGATCTAGTATTTTAACATTAACTTTAAATTGATGTGTGTAAAGGGATATCATTAAGCTGGAGATTTACTATACAATGGTGAAGATGGTTAGTTAAATGTTTTTATTAAATTTATTGAGGTGACTTTGGTTAATAAAATTGTATAGGTTTCACATGTACAATTCTAATTATTATCAAGCATCTGCAATATAGAAGACACCCAGAAAAAAACTAAGATTATTAAATACCTGTATGCTTCATTTAAAATGCTGTCATTTCAATGATGAATATAGTGAAATATATGAAACTAATGCATATATATCTACTGTAATAATAAAAGAGGTGCTACTTTGCAGAAAGTGTGAGATAAACTATCAAACACTGAGTTCTGGAAACTATAGGATAGTTTCTATGTGAAAATCTGTTAGATGGTGATAGTAATAAAATAATACAGTAATAATAGATGGCCTTTCTTACACATTTACTATATATCAAGCACTTTGAAAAATTCAGTATAATTTCATAGTAAATTTTTGACATATGAACAGTTATCACTCTAATTTTACAGGTGAGAATACAGACCATAACATATATGACCTTAAAAGTTTCCATGTGTTTTTTTCTTGCAATATTGTGAATGTCCCCATAGCCTAAATTCAAAAGACATTTTCCAACAGATGCTACCAAAGGCTACTTGCATCTTTTAACTAGTTTTGAATACAAACAATAGCAAAACATACGTTTTCCATTAGTTATTTAATAATAATAGCCATTCTTTAAAATGTGAAGCATTCCTAAAGGAGCACATTCATTTTACTGCTATTCTGCACTCATAATTACTAATTTATTGGCTGCTGTGACTAATTTAACACTCTAGGTTGTAAGTTCTCAGCTGATAATGCCCTTAAATGACCAAAATGATTTTTTAAAATTCAACCCTCCAGTTTAGAAATGGTATCTCTTTCTAGAGAAATTCCAGTCCTATGTAATCATTTTTCTATTTTTAGAAGAAATAATGATTGAATTGGAACTTTTGTGATTTAAAAAAAAAAGGCTATTTGCAAAGCAATCTCTATAAAACTTACAAGCTTGAGTCCTAAGGGTAGAATCAATTGATAAAGTGCCACATTTCTTTATAAGAATTATTGGGGAAAATAAAACAGTATGACTGTTTATAAAAATGTTAATGGTTACTTTTATTGTTACCGTTAAAGTATAGCTCTATTATTATATCCTGTTGAACCCACCACCACTCTTGGCCTATATTTTGTATGTGAAAAGTAGAATTTTGAAGAGAACAAAATGTAAGGAGACAGACTTTTACATAATGCTTTGTTAATGAACAAAATTTGGCCATTGTGTTTTCTATATGAAAAGTGTAATATTCAGGAAAAATTTTGGAATAATTACTATTCCTTTATGTATTCACTAGAAGCCTGATGCATGAAAATCGTGCAAGAGTAGGCCTTCCTTCCCCTGGCTGCTGGCACAGGCTTCCCTATGGCACTGGGGACCTGGGCTTCCCTTGCATGAAAGGTCCAGAAGGACCTCTGGTCTAATTAGCATATTATGCTGTTATTATATAGGATTACCCTAAGGGTCTTTTTTGTAAATATCCCATTGTTCTAAAGCAGCAAACTCTTCTTTAATTTGCAAATGTTACATCTCTGTTGTTTTAAAAGGAACAATATCTTTCTTTGGAACATATTGTCAATATCAAACATGCATGCAGAAAGGTAGCAGACAATCAATCGCTAATAAATTGACAAAACCATTAGGGGATATACTAGTATTTGACAAACTAAAGCTGTGTAGTGAAAGGAGTTAGGATATTATTTCTAGTAGTTTTTACAGTATTTTTTTGTCTTGTGTTTAAAAATTCAATCTTAGTAGTTTGTGTGTTTTTTTAATCCTCATATAACATCTATCAGTTGTAACAGGAGACCTTAAAATAAATAAGGTTTTGATTATATATTTAATTTGCCTCACAATCTGGATGAATAGTATTTAATTTGTCCAGTTGGATTTATACTCCATAAAATCTTTAAGTGATTTAAGGTAATTTACCTAGTAATCTTTTCCAATCTTATTCTTTAAAGAATAACTGTTATTGAGATAAAAATTAACTGAAAAATGGACTGTACACTCTTTTTTTTTTAAATATATTTTATTGATTTTTTTTACAGAGAGGAAGGGAGAGAGATAGAGACTTAGAAACACCGATGAGAGAGAAACATCGATCAGCTGCCTCCTGCACATCTCCTACTGGGGATGTGCCCGCAACCCAGGTACATGCCCTTGACCGGAATCGAACCTGGGACCTTTCAGTCCGCAGGCCGACGTTCTATCCACTGAGCCAAACCGGTTTCGGCGACTGTACACTCTTATATGAAACAATTAGAAGGACACAACATCATTTCTGTGATAATTTTCTCATGATGTAAAGCTTCAAGCTAGTTATGAGAATACATCAGAGCCAGTGGTTCTCAACCTTCCTAATGCCGTGACCCTTTAATACAGTTCCTCATGTTGTGGTGACCCCCAACCGTAAAATTATTATTATTATTATTTTTAAATATATTTTATTGATTTTTTACAGAGAGGAAGGGAGAGAGATAGAGAGTTAGAAACATCGATGAGAGAGAAACATGGATCAGCTGCCTCCTGCACATCTCCTACTGGGGATGTGCCCGCAACCCAGGTACATACCCTTGACCGGAATTGAACCTGGGGCCTTTCAGTCCACAGGCCAACGCTGTATCCACTGAGCCAAACCAGCTTCGGCCGTAAAATTATTTTTGTTGCTACTTCATAACTGTAATTTTGCTACTGTTATGAATCGTAACGTAAATATCTGATATGCAGGATGTATTTTCATTGTTCGCGACCCACAGGTTGAGAACTGCTACATCAGACAAACTCCAATTTATGAATGTGCTATAAAATAACTGACCAGGACTTTTAAAGGTTTCAAGGTCAAGAAAAACAATGAAATAATGTGGAAATATCACAGATTGGAGGAGACTATAATATGACAACTAATGCAATATGGGATCATTTGGATCCTAGATCAGAAAAGAAACTTAGTAGGAAATCTGGAGAAATTTGAATTAGATCTGTAAATCAGTGAATTATCTACACTAATAAAAGAGAAACATGGTAATTAGCGTACAATTGCTACCCTTCCCATTGGCTAATCAGCATATCCTTATGCAAATTAACTGTCAGCCAAGATGGCGGCTGGCAGCCAGGCTTGCTTCAGTGAAGGAGGACTCCAACGTTCCCTGCCTGCCGCTGCCGGCCTCTGAGCTGGCAGTTTGAAACTTTGTAACAAATATAGAAGCTAAACAAAACCTCAGCTTCATCCAGCCAGACTGCAACATTGTATCAATGTTTTCAGCAGCGAGGCCTCAGAGCTAAAGCTGGACCAGAATAAAAAAAAGAAAAGAAAAAAAGGAGCGGTTGGAAGCTTCAGTCGCTCGCTTCCGGAAAACAGCCCTCAGCCCCTCACCCAGACTGGCCAAGGCACCCCCAGTGGGGACCCCCACCCTGACCCAGGACACCCTCAAGGGCAAACCAGCCGGCCCCACCCGTGCCCCAGGCCTCTATCCTATATAGTAAAAGGGTAATATTCCTCCCGGCACCGGGATCAGCGTGACAGGGGGCAGCGCCCAAACCCCCTGATCAGCCCTGCTCTGTGCCTGATAGGGGGATCTCCCCAATCCCCTGATCGGCCCTGTGGCTCTGTGTGTGACAGGGTGTGGCGCCCCAACCCCCCCGCCCCCACGGGTCCTGCTCTGTGTGTGACAGGGTAGAGCCATAACCTCTCCATTGGCCCTGCCCTGAGTGTGACAGTGGCGGCGTCCCAACCCCCTGATCGCCCTGCTCTGTGGGTGATAGAGGGTGGC
>NW_005871068.1:6578346-6595882 GCF_000147115.1 Myotis lucifugus
CTGATCGATGCTGCTCTGTGTGTGACAGAGTATGGAGCCCCAACCCCTGATGGGCCCTGCTCTGTGAGTGACTGGGAGCAGTGCCCCAACCCCCTGATCGGCCCTGCTCTGTGCGTGACAGAGGGGTGGTGCCGCAACCTCCCCATCAACCCTGCCTTGAGTGTGACAGGGGGCGGCACCCAACCCCCCAATCGGCCCTACCCTGAGCATGACTGGGGGTGGCATTGCAACCTCCCAATCCGCCCTGCTCTGTGCATGACGGGGCGGCACCCCAACTCTCCAATCGGCCCTGCTCTGAGCCTGACCACGGGCTGCACCTAGGGATTGGGCCTGCCCTCTGCCACCCGGGAGCAGGCCTAAGCCAGCAGGTTGTTATCTCCCAAGGGGTCCCAGACTGCAAGAGGGCACAGGCCGGGCTGGGGGACCCTCCTCCCCCCCCACCGAGTGCACAAATTTTTGTGCACCGGGCCTCTAGTATTGTATAAACTGTAATTTTCTGGTTTTAATAATTATTTATCATTATATAAAATGTTAAAATTGGGGAAAAGGTCTACAAGGTATACAGGCATTCTCTATTTCTGCAAGGTTCCTATATTTCTGAAAAAAAATTAAAATAAAAAACTAAAGAAATATTTTTAACTTGGGGAATAAATATAAAACTACAACCTCTGAACTTAGAAAAAAATGAAACCTTATTTTTACTTGAAGGTGTCTACTAGTAAACCTTCCATGGAGCATATTTATGTCTACAAACTGAGTGTCTACTATGATGCTGTATGATGCCTTTCTCTCACTTTTACCTATCATTTGATCCATAAGAAACTATTGTCTCTATCTTGAAAACATATCCAAAATATAACCACTTTGCACCAGTTCCAATGCAAGCATCTCCCTATATTTCTTCCCTCATGTTCTCTACAGCAGTTAGAAGTTATCACCATCACACTTAATATAGTTTTTGATTATGTGTATTGTTTTATCTCTCTCACACACTCATCCAATTAGGATGTAAACCCCATGAAGACAACAATTTTTGTTATTAGTGGCTCTATACTAAATACCAAATTATAAATCAATATTTGTTGAATGAAGTTAATAGGAAATATTACCTTGAGTCGGCCCTGCTTTTCTTATTAATGTGATAATTTAACAAAAAAAAGCGCCTTTCATGTTACTGAAATACATACAGGGAATATTTTTAAAAGAGGCAAATTAGTGCTTTTATTAATCTTACCAATATAGAAAATAGATATTAAATATTGTAGCCATGACAGAAGTCTCTCAATGTATGTGATCATTACCAATGGAGTAGAACTCTTCAGGGATAATGTAATATTATATTTAATGATGATAAATCAGACAACAAACATAAGGTACATTTTTGTGAATTACAGTAGTCCTCCCTTATCTGTGGTTTTGCTTTCCAGTTTCATTTACCTGTGGTCAACTGTGGTCCAAAAATGTTAAATGGAAAATTCCAGAAAAAAAACAATTCATAAGTTTTACATTGTGTGTCATTCTAAATAGCCTGATGAAATCTCACACCATTAGGCTTCATCCCACCTGGGATGTGAATTATCTCCTTGCCCAGGGTCTCAATGCTGCAGATGCTCCCTGCCTGTTAGTCACTTAGTAGCTGTCTAGGTTATCAGACCAATGGTCACGGTATTGCAGTGCTGTTTTCAAGTCACCCTTGTTTACTTAATAATGACACATTCACTTAATTTTTCTTACAGTATAATTCTTTTATTTTATTATTATTTACTAGAGGCCCGGTGCACAAAATCTGTGCACGGGTAGAGTCTCTAGACCTGGCCAGCGATCAGGGCCAATCAGTGGGGTGACCGGCAAGGTGATCAGGGCCCGCACTCACACCCGCCTTGGCCTGGTGCCGCCTGCTCACCTGCTCCACCATCCCACCCTGGTCCCGCTCTTGTCAGGGCCCATCGGGGCCGGCAGCGCCTCCACTGCCGCCCTCTGCCAGCGCTGTGTTTCCAACTCCCACTATGTTCCATGCTGCCACCTGGTGGTCAGCACACGTCTGACTCCTGGTTGGTGGAACTCCTGCCCGTGGGGACAATTTTCATATTAGCCTTTTATTATATACTAGGTGTATCGGTTAATAATGTGGATTTTGTAATCAAAGAAAACACGATAATTTTAAGAGAAACATCAAAAGTGTTTTATTCAAAGTAATGTGCATTGCTAGCTACCTGGATCAACCCATGATTTTGTGTGTTTGGGATTCTCAAAATAAATCCACTTTTTATCACCAGTCACAATTTGATGCAAAAAAAAGATTTTCTTTTGTGCCATCGAAGCAACATTTTACTGATGACTTTTTGGTTTTCCATTTGTCTTTCTTCAGTTGATGTAGCACCCATTTTCCTTCCTTTAAAATCTTTCCCATTGCTTGTAAATGATCGGAAATTGTTTGCTGAGCAACGTTTAATCTTTCTGCAAGTTGTTTTTGAGTTTGACACGCATCTCCATCCAATAATACTTGTAATTATTGGTCTCCAAACTTTTCCAGTTGACCTAGACGTTCTTTGTCTTTCACATCAAAATCATCACTTTTAAAGCATTTAAACCAGCGTTCACAAGTATCTTGAGATGGAGCATGTTCACCATAAGCTTCCCGAAGCATTCAGCAGCACTTTTCTTCAAAATAAAGAAATGAATTAAAACTTCCTGCAAATGCTCTTTTTTTGGCACAAAATTCGACATTTTTAAGTGTAAAAATATCTATGATGTTAACACCTTCAGCAAATTTGACATATGAAGTTTTGAAGCTTGTTGTCAATACAACAAAATAGCATACATATCAAATCACATATATATCAACATATGTGTAACTCCATCTATTGAAAAAAATCCGCATTATTAACCGGTACACCTAGTAGGATTGTTGTCAATCTCATTCTGTGGCCAATTTATACATTAAATTTTATTATAGGTATGTATATATAGGAAAAAAACATAGTGTATGTAAGATCTGGTACTATCTGCAGTTTTAAGCATCCTTGGGCATTTTGGAATGTATCCCCCATGAATAAGGGGGGACTACTGTACCGGATAGTAGAATTTTATAAGATTTTTAAAATAATGTTATTTAATTACTCTATTTGAGAGATTGTCTCATAGAGAATATATGCATAAACATATATATATATATTTACATACATGCATGTATATCTGTGTTTGATATATGCATATACTAGTATTAAATGTGTGTAAAGTATATATGCATAAACATATATGCATATACTCACATATGAACATATGTATTCTATATGTAATATTTGCATACTATACATAATTTCTAGAAGATATCAGTATCCTCCAGCTTTTCAAATTACTTGTTTTGGTAATTATTTAGGTTTATTAGTAGAGAATTATGAGTTTATGGATCATTAAACATTACTCTCATGAGAATAAGAGACTATTTTCATGATATACCATCACATAAGCATGGTACATCCTTAGATGAGCTCACTATTATCACCTCTGTAGCCAAAGTAAAGATACACTCTCTTAGGTAAAGAGATAGTCAATCAAATCACTTAGTTCAAGCTTAAGAAAACATCACTAATTAAGCAGGGACGTTTTACTCAATATATAACTGGTTTAAAAATTGAATTTTCATGTAACTGTCCATTCAAGTACTCAAAGATGGTTCTTTGTGAAGAATATTATTTATAGAGTCTATGAAACCCTCTTATTTCTTAGCAAGATACCTCCTTCTCCACATAGCAACAAAAAACATATATATTTAAAGCAGTGGTTCTCAACCTTCTGGCCCTTTAAATACAGTTCCTCATGTTGTGACCCAACCATAAAATTATTTTCGTTGCTACTTCATAACTGTAATGTTGCTACTGTTATAAATCGTAATGTAAATATCTGATATGCAGGATGGTCTTAGGCAACCCCTGTGAAAGGGTCGTTCGACCTCCAAAGGGGTCGAGACCCACAGGTTGAGAATCGCTGATTTAAAGCATTATATTTCCTGTTGTCAGTCTGAGTCAACTGAAATCTTTGGAATTATCAAACTCGTCCAAAAACCTGAGATAGCAATTGGATAGTAGATAACTGGGATGTCCAAGCTAATGACATTGAAACCTTTGGGGTGGCTATATTTATTATGATAGCTATAAACCTACCTTTCTCATGAAAAGAAAAGGCAGTAGTTCCAGGTAGCTGGGTAATTCCAGGTTCATTTTGGTATAATCCTTTAATTTCAGATGCTTACAGCTGTCTCATTCCTATCAATACCAGCATTCTAAAATTGTTCCCTGCTTGACAATCATTTGTCTCTGTAATTATTTAAATCACTGCTTTACTTAGCAACTGAATAATCTATTTAGTCTAGAAGATACCAAATATGATGGCTGTTTTACATGATCAAAATATTTGGTGGACTCCTCACAGGATAATTACAATACTTTGCAATAGCTAATGGATAAAAAATGGACAGTGACAAAAATCCATTATGCTTTACTACTACATCATTGTACATTTTAAAAATAGTAATACATGCTGTTATCTAGTCTGTTTGGATTTTCAGAATATTTTTAATAGGATTCTCTCTCTTAGTTCTCTGTGTTGAAGCATGAGAACCAGTGATTTGGAATTATTAATATTGGGTGGGTGACATTGGGTGTCCCATGACCCGCCCTCTTTGATATATTTTTCAAAGAAATATGATAGAGTGTGAAAATAGGAAAGACCTCTTTCACCAGTTACCTCATCACCTAGTTGTAGAATCCTTTGAAATGTGGAAATCCTTGGAAATGTGTTGTTTCTGCATGGTTTTGACCTGGTTAATTCTTCTAGTAATTGTTGTCAAAACTCCAAACTGGCAGCCCTGGCTTGCATCCATCAGCTGCCTGGTTCAGCTGTCTTAGTTTGCATCTTTGCAGCAGCAGACCAGGATACAGGGTTTTAAGTACTGGTAGTTTATTTGAAACATGATTGCCAGACACATCAGTCAGGGAATGGGGTGGGAAACAGGAAAAAGTAGTCAATAAAGTCTGTGTTATCAAGAAAGTCACCATGATGCACAACCAGAGTTCCTAATGGAGGACCCTAGGAACCAGTGTAGGACATCCACCTCCATGTTGTTCTATCTGAGAATCATTGGAGTTTCATTCGTTGAGCTCCCATCAGTCATTGGTTTAGGGCTATTCCATAGGGGATTTTTGGCATTTAAAAAAAAATTTACTTTATTATTGTGAGTACTATAGATGTCCCAAATTTTCTCAACTTAAACTCCTCCCCCATCTCCCATTCCCCCAGACCTTCATCTGTCTATTGTCTGTTTTGATGGGCATGCATATCTTATCTAATAAAAGGGTAATATGCAAATTACCCATCACTCCATCACAAATATGGTGATGCCCGTAGCCACAAAATGGCGATGCCCAGTTCCCTGAGCCCCGCCGGAGTCCCCCAGTCTTGGGGGGCAACCGCTGAGAGTGGGCAGCATGAGCGGCCTGGTGGAATGCTTGCTTCGTCGCTGCAGCGATGAGGCAAGCCTTCAGCCCCAGCTGCAGAGGGCCCCTGGGCAGCGGGCGCAGAGCGGCTGGGGCGGGACACTTGTTTTGTCACCCTGGCAACGAGGCAAGCATCCCGCCCTGACCACAGAGGGCCTCTGGGCAGTGCGTGCGTGCAGAGTGACTGGGGCAGGGCATTTGTTTTATAGCCACGGTGATGAGGCAAGCATCCCGCCCCAGCCGCAGAGGGCCTCTGGGCCGCGGAGAGCCTCTAGGCAGTGGGCATGAAGCAGCCAGGCTCCGCAGAGAGCAGAGAACCACTGGGAGTGGGCCTAAGCCATCAGGGCTCCCGTATTGGAGAGGGCTCCCTTGAAGGCTCACAGATTGGAGAGGGTGCAAGTCAGGCTGAGAGACCCACCCTCTGTGCATGAATTTCATGCACCGGGCCTCTAGTATGCTTATAAGTTCTTTGGTTAATCTCTTCCCACCTTCCTTCCCTCTGAGATCTGTCATGCTTCTATGTCTGTGGTCTTATCTTGTTCATCAGTTTATGTTGTTCATTATATTCCACATAAGAGTGATATCCTTTGATATTTGTCTTTCCCTGACTGGCTTATTTCACTTAGCATAATATTCTCCAGGTCCACCCATGCTGTTTCAAAGTCTTCAGCTCTTTTTTTATATATATATTTTATTGATTTTGTACAGAGAGGAAGGGAGAGGGATAGAGAGTTAGAAACATCGATCAGCTGCCTCCTGCACACTCCCCACTGGGGATGTGCCCTCAACCAAGGTACATGCACTTGACCGGAATCGAACCTGGGACCCTTGAGTCTGCAGGCCGATGCTCTAGCCACTGAGCCAAACCGGTTAGGGCTCAAAGTCTTCAGCTCTTTTTGCTTATAGTGCATGTGAAAGAGCCACTCTACTCCTGTAGCCATGGAAAGCCCTCAGGCTAAAGAACCCAGGTCTGACAGTTGGAAGTCAAGCATGAGTACTCAGAAAAGATACTGACCAGGAGAATGTGTCTGGGACACTGAACACATCTGTTCTACCAGCCTATATATTGAAAGTAATTGTAGTATATATCTCTGCTGGAAGAAGCTACATAATGCTACTCACAGTAAGCCATGTGACTTCCAACCTTCATGCCTTTTCTCATACTTCAGTATTTCTTTCATCTGTACTCCCACATCTGTATAGTCAAATGTTATCTGCTTTTCAAGTTACATGTTGTAGACATTTGTGATTATACCCTATCTTACTTTACATTATAACTTCATATCACCCATTGCCACAGTGTCCTGTGTATAAAAAAGGCTTAATAAATGTTTTTGAACTCATTGTCTGAATGCATACCAACTTGTGGACTTTTCATTGTTCAAAAAAAACAGAAAAATTCTGAATATGTAACTCTGAAATTAGAGCATACAACCTAGATTATTTTCTAGCAATTAATCCATTGTATCCAGTTGTTAATAGCAATCAATTTGGTCATTCACAATATTTTATATGTCCAAGTAGATTTCTTTTATGAGGATTTAACAAGTGATATTTCTCAGAGTAAAATAATATTTGGTCTGTGTATCTGTTTCCTACTGGTGCTGTAACAAATTATCACAAATTTAGTGGCTAAACCACACAAATTTATTACAGTTGTGGAAATCACATGTCCAAAATTGATCTCACTGGGCTAAAATAAAGATGTCAGCATTCCTTTCTGGAGGCATCAGGAGAAAATCTGTTTTCCTGCCTCTTCTGGCTTCTAGAGGCTATATTTCTTACCTCTTGGCACTGTTTCAACTTCAAAGCCAGACATTGCCTGGGTAAATCTTTTTCACATTGCATCACTCTGACACTGACTCTTCTGCCTTCCTCTTCCACATCTAAAGCCTTTGTGCCAGGCTGGTATGGTTCAATGGTTGACCATGGACACATGAATGAAGAAGTCAGTGGTTTGATTTCCCGGTCAGGGCACATGTCTGGGTTGTGGGCTCAGTCCCAAGAGGGGGGCGTGCAGGAGACATCCAATCCATGTTTCTTTCTCATCAATGTTTCTGTCTCTCTATGCCTCTCCCTTTCTCTCTCTCTCTCTCTCCCTCCCTCTCTCTCTCTCTCTCTCAAAAAAAAAAAATAAATAAATAAAATAAATAAATAAATAAATAAATAAAAATTCAATAAAGCCTTTGTAATTACATTGGAACCAACCAGTTAATCTAGGTAATCTAGGCTTATCTTTATATTGTAAAGTCAGTTGATTAGCAACCTTAATTCCATCTGCTACCTTAATTTTTCTTTGCCATTTAAGGTAACATTTATAGGAAATTAGGACCTGGACTTCTCTGGGAGGCCATTAATCTATTTACTACATTTGGGACATCTCACTTTTTCCCCTAACTCAGTAAAATAATCCTATTCATTTGAACTTATCTGGTAAAATGTTTTAGATGTAATTCAAAAGCCTTCGATGTCATAAAACAATATGGATATTTCGTTTTGAAAGACAATAGTTAATTTAGAAAATTAGAACTTCTGCATGTATCTATAATTGTTTTGCTACCCAAGGTTCAGCTATTAGCCTATTTTTTAGCATTTCCAAAGTAAACTTGTTATTTATATCATTATCATAGCTGATTATCAAATAAATTTCTTATAATGACCACATAGAGCAAATTAAGCCATTTAACTTAGGGAAATCTGTCATAGAGTATAGGTATTACTTTGTACTTGATTCCAGTAGTGGTTAATAAACATGTAAACTGAACACAAGAAGGAAAGTTCCACTATAGAACAATTAGAAAACTGAAAAACCATCTCCCACAAGCCCTTTGCTTTTCTTGGGAAGTAGTTGCTGTTGTCAGAAACAGCACTGTTAGGTCTTGCATGCATGTGATCATATCTATTAGAGGAGATTGATTTTCTGTCATCTCTCTTTTCAGTCACAGACCTTTACACACATTCTATTTCAATACACATCCTGTGGTTGCCAACTGAGTCTTCACCTTCCAGTCATGTTCATGATTTGGACATTCCTAATTCTCTCAAACAAGAATGGCTAATTGATGACTTCTTAACCCAGTTGTTCTCTTTTTTTTCATTTCATGGAATGAAAATTTTTACTAGTTACATTGGAAAATTAATCCATGAAAATGTAATAATAGTTTGTCTTGTTCTTTTCTCTAACAATATAAATAATGCATATTACCAGTTGCCATTCAGAAAAGTTTCGTTGTAAAATAATGAAGCTATGTCTTTAAACCAAAAATTTAGAACTTAAACAGAAATGTTATTGTCTTTTCATTTTCAGTGCAGTCATTTTGAGAAGACAAGTTCTTATTCTAGTGAGCCTTATACTAATGTAATATTTTTCAAATTTACAAGTTGTTTACCCATTTTCACCAAAATAATTTTCCTCATTTTACAAATTCTGCCCACATTTATAGCAATCTAAAATGATTTATTTGATGAGATATCTTGTAAAATATATAGGTAAAATAAAATCCACTCTTAGTTGACAAAGAGCTCAACATTTTTGTTGAGCTGAATTAGTCATCTCTATACTTGGACATTCCTAATGATTTGGATCCTCTAGAGTGAATGTTCCATTGTTGTACTCAAATAAATCTATTCTTCCAGGACTGGCTAAAAGCACAATTGAACAAGAGTCCTCAGATGCATTTATTGTCTTCATTAACTGCCTCTGTTAGAAACACTATTCATACAAAATGTCCACCAAAAATACTCAGAAATGGATGACTTCACTTATGCTGGTTTTTGAATTGTAAAAAAAAAATGTGGAGATTTCTTACTGAAATTAGACTTAGTGGTCCATCTCATGAGTGTTTTCTTTAAATTATCAGTTACTCCCTTAAATGTGAAAAATACATTTGAATATATTAATTTCAAATATTAATGTATTTGAGTGGATTATAAATTTCTTGCAAGCAAGGATTTTGTTATATTCTACCTTTACTTTAATATCAAATTAGTAGCTACTATTTCAGAACATGTGTTATACTTGTAGCCTCTTTAAAAGTCATTATTTTATTTTTGCTTTTATTTTCCTAACATTTATTAGCATTATAATGTGATGAGCATACACAAACTATTTATTTAATTATATATCAACTAGAGCCCAGTGCACAAAAATTTGTGCACTCAGAGGGGTCCCTCAGCCCAGCCTTTGCCTTCTTGCAGTTGGGACCCCGTGGGGGATGACTACCTACTGGTTTAGGCCCGCTCCCTGGAGAATTGGACCTAAGGTAACAGTCAGACATCCCTCTGGCAGCCCGGGAGCCCTCAGGGGATGTCCACTTGCCAGCGGGGAGCAGACCTAAGCTGCAGTTGGACATCCTTAGCGCTGCTGAGGAGGTGGGAGAGGCTCCCACCACCACCACTGTACTGGCAGCCGTCAGCCTGGCTTGTGGCTGAGCAGAGCTCCCCCTGTGGGAGCGCACTGACCACCAGGGGGCAGCTCCTGCATTGAGCATCTGCCCCTGGTGGTCAGTGTGTGTCATAGTGACCAGTCATTCCCAGTCGTTCTGCTGTTAGCGTCAATTTGCATATTACCCTTTTATTATATAGGAGTGCCTGGCCAGCCTGGGCAAGGGCTGATGGCTGTTTGCAGGCTGCCCACAGCCCCTTCAGGGTGGGGGTCCCCCCTGGGGTGCCTGGCCAGCCTGGGTGAGGGGCTGATGGCCGTGTGCAGGCTGGCCACACCCCCTTCAGGGTGGGGGTTCCTGCTGGGGTGCCTGGCCAGTCTTGGTGAGTGGCTGATGGCAGTTTGCAGGCTGGCCAAGCCCCCCAGCGGGGACCCTCACCCCATGAGGGTGTGGCCAACCTGGGTGAGGGGCTGATGGCTGTTTGCAGGCTGGCCACAGCACCTTCAGTGTGGGGGTCCCCACTGGGGTGCCTGGCCAGCCTGGGTGAGGGGCTGAGGGCTGTTTTCAGGCTGGCCACCCCCCCCCCCAGAGGGGACCCTCACCCCATGATGGTGTGGCCAGCCTGGGTGAGTGGCTGATGGCTGTTTGCAGGCTGGCCACAGCCCCTTCAGGGTAGGGGTCACCCCTGGGGTGCCTGGCCAGCCTGGGTGAGGGGCTGAGGGCCATTTGCAGGCTGGCCACAGCCCCTTCAGGGTGGGGGCTTATGAAAGATTATAACACCTATTGAGGTGTCTTCTTTTAACCAAAGACAGACTCAGAAGCCTATCATAGGCCACAGTTAGCATTATATTCACTTAGAAGGATGTAAAACAGTAACTATCATCAATTGTCCTTCTCCTTTGAGGATTTATCCTCACAGCAGCCTGTGTAGTAGTCTCCATAAGCATCTGAGAGTGTTATATTTTAACCAGGGGTTCCCTCACTCTTTGTGCCATGGAACAAGAATTACATTAAGCAAGTATGGGAATCACCCAAGCTTAAAAGCCTCAGTGCCTTCAGCCATATGCCTTGTATTAAAACTGTAGTCATTGCCTCTGGGAACATGCCCAGTTAGAGTCATCACTCACAGGGAAGTCTAAAGGTAAGACATCCATATTAGGCATTTATAGTTCACTAAAAGTTTCTTTCTAGTCCACATGAGTTTTACCATCCAGGACACATTTTTACCATAAGCATCTGACATTATAACATTTGATATTCCACGTTTATCTGTTTCCAGAGGATCAGAACTAGAAAGTTATCCAAATATAAAATCCTAATGCAAAAAGTCAAAGGGTTTTGGTAACTCTTTACCCCAAATAATTTAAGAGCAGGGTTCTCAATTAAAATTTGGGATTAATTTTGTCATTAAGGATGATAAGATTTGGCTATGACCTCAAAATTTGATGGGTGAGCCCTGGCCCGGTGGCTAGGTTGATTGGTGCATTGTCCCACACACCAAAAGATTTCAGGCTCAATTCTCAGTCAGGGCACATACTTAGTTTGCAGTATGGGAGGCAACCGATCAATGTTTCTCACATCAATATTTCTCTTTCTCTCTATCTCTTTCGTCACCATTTCTCTCTCTTTCAAAATAAATAAAGCCCTAACCGGTTTGGCTCAGTGGATAGAGCATCGGCATACAGACTCAAGGGTCCCGGGTTCGATTCTGGTCAAGGGCATGTACCTTGGGATGTGAGGGCGATCTGGCTGCGACATCTGTCACCCCATTGATCGCCAGGGTTGATTTGACTGATCTGGCTGGCTAGGCGGGTGTCCCCCTCCTCCCTCACCGATCCATGTGCGTCCCTCCCGAAGCTGCGCGGTCGGTCCAAGAGGACGACCTTCCCCCCCGAGGAGAGGACCGGTCTTCGGTCAAGGGTATACGAGTAGCTGCGCTCCCCTGCTAGAACCTCCAAACAAGCTCTCAAAATAAATAAAAACATATACTTGGGTGAGGATTTAAAAAAAAAATTGATGGCTGAGAGTGCATGAAGGTAAAGATCCTTGGAGTTAGGAGGTAAAAGAAATTAGGGGCCAGGATGAGAGGCAGAGTGTCTTCATTTATGTTGAAATAACCAACATGTGGGTGGATGAATGGGACAGTGACTCAGGCTCTAAAACTCTTACTAAAGAAGAGGAAATGACAAACAAGGAGGTCTGCAGAGGAATATAGCTTTGAGGGAAGGTGGATGATGAGATCTGATAACATAAGCTTCATAGGAGTTGAGATTTTGGAGGAGGAAGAGTACAATTCGTTTAGAAGAAGCAGTTGGGAGCAAGCTTTTACTCTTGTAATTCATTTAAGTGCTCTGAAATATTAGAACAAAGCTATTTGATGGTAAGGAAACAAAAAATACAATTGTCACATGCACTTTAAAAATGTTGCCATGTTTGTATATGTGTGCCCAATACCTTCTAAATGTAACTAGGACTTGTAATAAAGCAAAATAAGGACCAGCACACTGCTTGCATTAATATAGGGAATGATATGTTAATATAGGGAATAATATGTGGATATATGGAATGTTAATGTGTTAATATAAGGAATAACATGGTGCCACCTTGTTGATAGAATACTATTTGGGGGGGTGTCTTTTTTGAGAACATAAAAGAAATAGATCTGAATTTTAAATCTTCCCTTTATTAGCTTCATGATCTTGGGCAAATTAGTTTATTTCATTACGCTTCATATTTATCTTCTAAGAAATTAATACACCAATATTATCTACTCATGGGATTGTAGTCAGAATTAAATGACCTAATGCACACAAAGAGTTTAGCACATTTGCCTGGTGTAGTGAATGCTTAATTAAGGTTCGCTATCATTGTTATTATTGAAATGATACTTAATTGCATTTTTTAAAGAAAAAATAGTTCCCCTGGTAGGTTAATATGAAGAGGTAAAAGATAGTCAAAAGGCTAATGTGTTCAGTTATTTTCTCAAATGAAAGACATGTAATAATATAATGACCCGAGTCCCACGTAGTAAAAGAAAAAGAAAAAAACAGGATTAAAAGCAGAAAATGTGTGCTCTTGACTTCAATTTCTTACTTTGACCCTGCATCCCTTGGTTATTTAGCATGGCCCTGAGGGATTCTTTTCTTATTTCATTAATAATATTACACTGTTAAAAGCATTTCTGCCCCCCTCCCCAGGTCCACTCTAAAGGACTCTAGGGTATATCTCTTGCAAACACTTGCACTTTCTCTAATTTATAGGAAAACAGAGGAAAGAATACCTTGTATCTCAACTTAATTCTGAGTCACTGGGAAATGATTCTGATTGCCTAGTACTTTAGAGATACATCATCTGTCTATTATCCAGCATTGATCCTTATTTAGAAAATGTGTACTTTTAATTTGGTAGTGATATTTAGCAACATTGTAATCTGTCATACCAATGTTTATGGGGGGATACCTTTAAATGATACTTAAAGGGGCCTCGATGCACCTGGCACACGTTTTAAAAATCTGTGTTTCATATGTAATACCCTTTGTAATACTTTTAGCAATAAAAAAATAAAAAAATAAAAATAAAAATCTGTGTTTTTCTATTGCTCTTTCATCTCAAAGATGCCTATGTCAGAAAATGAGCACTACCTTCTACTATCTTCCTAGTCTTGGATAAATCCCATAATCTCTCACTTTGTATTTTCACCTGTAACAAGAGAAAAACAAGGTTTTCTTCACAGAACTATCCTCAGGTTTTAACTAAGTAATGCATTTTGAAATGATTTCTTCTAGAGTGTTTATTACAGAAAAGGTGGCAATCTAGTCCCTCCCATAAATTTATCTGTTTTAGTTACTTAACCACTAAAATCATAATTCAATGGGTATAATCAGCTATATAACATTGTACCAATGATATGGACATTGCTTGTTTTCACTGGGTTAGTTGATATGTGGCATGTCTTCATTCTATAATTTGATTTATGTGAAAATTATTTTTTAACTCTCCTCTGCCAGTAGCCCCCTTACAGCTTGTGGCACAGCACACATAATTTTTGTCAGACAGTGGCTAAGTGCATTATATAAAACATGCATTATTTACCAGATCAAAGGTCAATGTGTTCATAATTTAATATGCCAAGGGTCAGACAGTCTGGAAATGTCTGCGAATTTCTGAAGTGACGTAGATTTCTGAAATAAAACTGCCATTTTATAATGGATAGCACATCAACTGGGCAGCCAAGCATACTTATAAGATTTACATGTGATAGCTCATCAGTGAAGCCCTCCATAAATCTACTAGGACAAATGTCCAGATTCCATATTTACATCAACATTCTTTTTTAAGTCTTTTCATTAGACTTTATCAAAGAAATTATCACAATATTGCTCTTGGCACCAAATGTTCTTATGCGGTAGATTATTACATTTTCTGAATGGCTGCTTATTAATTTGGTAAGTGTGAACCGTGTAAAATGATTTCTTTATTTTGGTCTTTGCATTGAGACAATTTTCTATTTTAGTTTTCTTGATATGTTCATAGCAAAACTATTGTTATCTTTATAGTGAGGTAGAGGTAAAAGTCACTCCACCATTATGTGGACACTGCATTTCATTTTTTTAAATGAATAATCTATTATTATTATAACAGTTTTTGATTGGATATGTCAGTTTTATTCTTATTTAATTATGATAGATGGGTTTTATGTTTTATTTCATTATAATTTTTGTTCTGTTATAGTATCTTTAAAAGAATATGAATATTTTTTAATTTTAGTAAACTGGAAGTAATAATATATTGATGACAATACGCATAATAGTAACTATCAATTTCTTAATGGTACTATTTTCAAGCATTGAGCTAGAGCTATGATTTACATACCTAACTTCATATAATCATCAAAGAATCCTGCATATCAGTGTTATCTCATTTTACAGATAAATCTTAAGGCTCAGCTAGGACACCAAATTTCCATTATAAATTTTGTAATGATTATGCTCATTGGTTCATTTATCTATTCAACAAAAAATGTTCATTGAGTGCCTATATAGTATGTACAAAAACTATGCCAAGGACTATAAATAGAACATTTAACAAGATAGACATAGCCCTATCTTCAGAGAGATTCTACTATATGAGAAAATTTAAAATTTTGCCATGACATTAACAAAGAAGCGTGATAAGTAATTTGATAAAGAGAGTGGAAGTTGCTATATGAGTGTACAGCAGGGACATCTAGTCTGGGAGGAGAGGCAGGGACAGCCTCTTAGCGATGAAGTGAAACAATAAGCTAGTCATGATACAGGAGAGAAGGTCCTGTATAGAGAACTCTCTCATTTGTAGTGAGAAAAATTTAACCTATATTCCAAGAGCATACTGATTATAGAAAAGCTTTGTTCAAAGTAGGAACCATAATCCAGGAATCAGTCTTAAATTGTAATATTCCCACTGCTTGATGATTATTGAAGCTAATATGTTTAGAATAGATGTTTCCAATTGTTGGATTAAAATGACTTAACCCGATTGAGCTTTCACAAATATCTCTAGGCTTACCTTTTATTTAATAAGTAAATGAACATGCTGATGCTTTTGCTAATACTTTGGGGCAGTTTCCCCCTAAACTTGGAAAGTTTTATCTGACTATATAAATCAAAGAACCTTCTCTGAATCAAATAGTCTTATTCATGCTGTAGTCAGCAGGGGTGGAGAAACTTGTTTCTGTCAAGGGCCATTTGGATATTTATAACATCATTCACGGGCCACACGAAATTATCAACTTAAAAGTTAGTCTGCTATATTTAGCCAAATATTTAATTGACTTACCCCCTAATGCCTTGGCAGGGCCAGATCAAATGATTTTAGGGTGCTATACAGCCCACAGGGTGACATTTTCCACCCCTGCTAGTGGAACCAGTTGCAAAGTTCCATTGCAGTTCACAAATACTTGTTTAAGTCTGCAGAAGACCATGAACTTGGTGTGTCAAACAGTAGTGTCCAAACATTTTTGATCATGCAATCATATCAGTCAGGATATTTTTGAACAAACATCCTTATAAATGTATATTTGTCTGTTAACAAGGGATTCATAAGCATTTATATGTTAATATATAGTGTGCATTAAACCTAGAATTAAAAGAATGACCAAAAATAGTCATTAGAAAAAAGAAGTAACTTTTCTTCTCATGGCCCAGATGAGCAAGTCTTGGATATCACCTGGAGGATGGTAACTCATTTTGCATATCACTTTGGGATAGACAAAGATGAACAATCCGTTAAAGTCTACCTTCAAGGAGGTAACAAGGTGGTAACAAGACAAGTTTACCAAAGGAGAATGATGGGCTCTGTGGTATTTGAAATCAGTCCAGTGTGGTTCAACGTCAGAAAGGAGCTGTCAGGACTAACTTAGTTGTATATTGGGCCCAAAGAAAGGGGGTATTGGGCAACAAAGATGATAAGGCAGCATGGCTGTGCTTCTCAAAATGCAACTTGTTTACAAATCAATTACAGATCTGAGTTGGCGCCTGGAGACTGTGTGTACTAAGGTGATGCTGGTATTACTGGTGTGCGGACCACACTTTGAGTAGCAAGGTTGCAGAGGACTTTCATGCTCAAAGTGAGGAATTTGTACTTAATTTTGTGGGCAGTTGGCAGCTTCTAAACGTGGGGGTAACATGATCAAGTTGAACTGTAGGCAAATGTGTTTAGCAATAATTTATAGTTTGGGAAGAAGGTGACTCTGGAGGGACAGAGATAAACCAATATCTCTGTACAATAGTACAGGTGAGAGGTGATAATGACTTGGAACTAGGACATTGGCAGTGGAGACAGGAAAGAGAAGATAGAATTGAAGGACATGGCAGAGGCAGGATCTGAGAAGAGAGTTAACAAACTAACAATGGTATAATATAGAAAACAGATTAAATTGAGGGCTGGAGAAACTAATGAGAAATTTGACCTTTTCTATTCATCTAGTAATTTGGAAATTTAAATTTTCATAAATTTGAATATATATGCATAAATTATGTATTCATCTAACCATGGGAAACTTCCTGGTAGAAAAGATCACAAATAAAATAAAAATGCTGAAAATGGACAACTGCCTTTGAATGTGTTTACATTCTTCACTGATCTTTATTTTAAAAAAACACACTTGTCCTGACAGTATTATGTCCAAACAGATCTAATAAATCTCAGTGATTATAAATCGTGCTTTGTCCATATTGAGCAAATATTTCCTGTTCATCTCCCTCCAGGTGGAAAACATTAATAGCTACATAAAATGCCCTAAAATTTTGGGAGCAGAAAGAAAGGAGGAAGGGAGGGAGGGAGGGAGGAAGGAAGGGAGGGAAGGAGGGAGGAAGGAATGGAGGGAAGGAGAGAGGGAGGGAGGAAGGAAGGGAGGGAAGGAGGGAGGAAGGAATGGAGGGAAGGAGAGAGGGAGGGAGGAAGGAAGGGAGGGAAGGAGGGAGGAAGGAATGGAGGGAAGGAGAGAGGGAGGGAGGAAGGAAGGGAGGGAAGGAGGGAGGAAGGAATGGAGGGAAGGAGAGAGGGAGGGAGGAAGGAAGGGAGGGAAGGAGGGAGGAAGGAATGGAGGGAAGGAGAGAGGGAGGGAGGAATCCAGGGAGGGAAGGAGGGAGGAAGGAATGGAGGGAAGGAGAAAGGGAGGGA
>NW_005871068.1:6595982-6609064 GCF_000147115.1 Myotis lucifugus
CGCCTTACCATTCATCATTGTTGTTTATTTATCGAGTTCTCCGGAGCTAAGGAATTTACCACAGAGTTCAACTTCACATCGTCCTCTCAGGTTCATATATCCCAATGACTGCCTTCTGATTTGGTAAAGACCACTTTCTTGATTTAATGCACTCAGCTCTGACGAGAGGATTGCGGAAGGAAGGTAGGTCTGGAACGTAGTAGGGAAGATAGCGCAAATGCTAGTGTAAGGAGATCTTTAAGGAGAGTCGGAGCGCGAAGGAAGGCAGGGCACGTGTCATGATGGAATGGAGCGAAGGAGAGAGGGAGGGAGGAAGGTAGGGAGGGAAGGAGGGAGGAAGGAATGGAGGGAAGGAGAAAGGGAGGGAGGAAGGAAGGGAGGGAAGGAGGGAGGAAGGAAGGGAGGGAAGGAGGGAGGGAGGGAGGGAGGTAAGTAAACAAAAATGTGTACAAAAAAAGAGGGCAGCGCTCACTGGGAGAAATGGATTTTCATTATAGGCTCTGAATTCCCATAGCTGTTTTCTGCTGTGTGGCCACTTCTTGCTTTATGACCTGACTTCACTCTGAACACACTAATCAATCATTGAAACCATTACATTCATTTAACTTGTACTGTCTATGTCTGGCTTTCAGTACTAGATGGTAAGTTCCTTGAGAGCCAAGACGGTGTATTACTTATTTTGTATAGATGATCAATGAACTGATTTTTGAATGATGAGTGAATTATCTCGGAACCTATCACATCTGTAAACACTGAGAAAATTCCATTTGAAATGAATGAATGAATGAATGGGTGAGTGAAAGATGAAGTTTGATAGCTCTTGGAATGGCAATTTCCAGATTGTTTTCTTTATATTGTTTTCTTTATAGCTAGATAATTACCAATGTTATTCAACCCAAAGTATGCAATCAGTATTTCACTCATCCATGCCCACATACTATAAGTAGCCTTGATATTATGTAATGACTTTGAAATCAGAAGGCTAAATGGAAATTTTATTATAGGCCAATATATAATGTGCTTTAGATTATATTCTAGTTTAAATATGTTACATTTTTTAACAAAATTATTTTATAATTTTTCACTCAGACTTTTTTATCATCCTTTTAAGCCTCCCATTTTTTATTCTTTTAAAAAATAGTTATTATACTTCATTATTGTTGTGTATGTATGTTAGGAAAAACATTAACCTCTCTGGTGGGCATTTTGTTACTATCCTCACTAGTACATGTGGAAATCTTTATCAGTGAGCATAAGCATGATTCTTTTTGCACTGTGCTTGCACAGCCTCTGACTTATGATTGTGACTGTAGGTTACTTGTGATATAAATTTTTAAACTAACAGCTGACCCATAGGTTTTGCCAAAAAGCGCCTTATATTCAGATTGATTTCTGTGTCAGTTCTGTTATTCATACTGCTATATTGTTTCCAAACTTTCCAGGAGTCTAGAACATTGTTTTAAATTAATTTTCACTGGTTCTTTAAATGTTTATATCTTCAAGAATCATAAATATTGGCAAGCTTTGGAGACCATCTACTTGAATCCTTTTGTGGTAGGGATGATAAAATAAAAACTTATATTTGCTAGGTTACTTTTCAAGGGACACATAGCTGGTTATTGACAAAAATCAAGTAAAAATGACCCCTCTCAAATCACTAGTAGAGTGTTTCTCTTATTCTCCACTACATTATTAAAGCATTTTATTGTTTCTCTGTGGCAGCAGAGAAGCTACGTTTAAAATTCAAACCTGATTCACATTTAACATTCATTAGATTTATTGGAAACGTAGATATGATAAAAGCAAAGACTATTTTGAAGAACTTCCTATGTGACATCATATGCCTTAAATTTGACTGAAATCTTTTGATATCTTCCCAGTTTACTGATGTTCCAAAAGACTTACTGAATTTCTACATTCCTTTTCCATGTTTTGTCCATAAGAGTAATATTTTGTCATGCAATACTTTAGTTCAAAATGTTATCGCTACACATTGTCTATATATGAAAATAACTTTGAATCTGCATATTTTACTGTATAGTTCAGCATGAGCATTTATTTATCTAAATACACAATCAAAAATTGGTTTACTCTTTGCGATATTATATGTATTTGTCCTAGAGGGCAGTTGTTGGTATGTAGACTTTAACTTCTGTTATTATTCATAGTCTATGGCATTTCACAGAATAATGATAGCTAATGCAAGGCCAGGGCACCAGGTTCTTTAAATTCCTTCATTCTTGGCAGTAACAGATTGAATAAGGCAACATTTTACACAACCTATTTCATTCCATTTTCAAAGAAGGCTATTATGCAATATGTCATTGACTTTCTTTCTACCTACTTACTGTCATAAAGTCATCTTAATGGCTTGAAGAACCCAGAGCCTCTTAAAAATCTCTTTTGAATCACTACGTCTCTACATTTCCACTACCAACAACCTACTTCAAACCATCACCTGAACAATTGCAACTGTATCCACTCTTGCCCTATTCAGTTCATTGTGTACTCAGCATTCAAGCCTATGCTTTCAAAACACAAATCTGATTCAGTCGCTCTCTGGCCTGAAATCATTCAGTAATTTCTCATCGCTTCTAAATTCTTACTATATCCAGTATAACCCTGCCTGATTTATTCTTTCTCCCTTCACCCCATTCATCTCTCCCTAGATCATTCTCAGTTTCTACCCTCCTTAAAAGCACATGCCTCGACTTTGTCATCTCAGCGCCTTGGCACATGATGTTTTTACTCTCTCTGCAAACTATTATTAGCCAATTAATGAGCACTGCTTCAGTCAGTTATCTCCTTTCCATGCATATCTTCCTATATGATATCATATGCCTTAAATTTGGACTGGATTTTTTTTTAAAGATATATTTTATTGATTTCTTACAGAGAGGAAGGGAGAGGGATAGAGAGTTAGAAACATCGATGAGAGAGAAACATCCATCAGCTGCCTCCTGCACACCCCCTACTGGGGATGTGCCCGCAACCAAGGTACATGCCCTTGACCGGAATCAAACCTGGGACCCTTCAGTCCGTAGGCCGACACTCTATCCACTTAGCCAAACCAGCTAGGGCAGGACTGGAATCTTTTGATATCTTCCCAGTTTACTGATGGTAAATCAGTTGATATCTTCCCAAATTCAGTGTCAACTCCTTTGAAAGCTTTTTCTCACTTCAAAACTAGGTTAGAACTTCCTGTTATGTACCTTGTAATACTGTGCAGTTCCGTTTCATAGCAATGATCATCGATATATTTAATTAACTGTATAATTGTAAATATTTATTGAACTTATTTTTTATTTATACACTAAATAAGGCTGTATCCTTTGCTCACCATTGTATTATGAGAACTTGGCATATGTTGAACATGGTGGGTCCTCCGTAATAATATTTCTTGAGCTATTATTTATCAAAGCTCAGTTTTTCCTACTAGACTTGAAGAACTTGAGGTTGATTAACACATTGAAAGGAGAGTGATCTTCAAAGTGGCGTTTGAATTTCAAAGACCCCCCAAAAGAATTTATTTTATTTTATTTTATTTTATTTTATTTTATTATTTTATCCTATTTATACTTTATATTCTATATTGAGAGTTTATATATATATATATGTATATATATATATATATAATTTATATAGAGATAAATGAAGATAAAGAATATGTACTCTCATTTTCTTTCTTTTTTTCACTTAATAGTGTTACATGGTCAAAAAGTCTAGATACCACTAATGTAAAAAAAATTGTTATGTTTTTAAATTAATAGTATGTATCCTCTATTTAATAGGCAGAGATAGGCATGTCTTTTAAATTGCATTTTGTCCCTACATTTCTACCCTGTAATTTAAAAAAAAATTCTATTAAAGTTTGATGAAAAACATTTATCGCCCAAGTGAAGGGCAGTGAACAAAATGATAATAGTTTCATATTAAAGATAATAAAGTTGGTAGCGTTGTGAAATCATGTTACTCTTATTTTTGCTTTGGTGTCTTTTCTAATCTTTGCTACATGTGCCAAAAGCTATAAATAGTTTATATAGGGTGAATAAGAGACATTTAAAATTAAATGTCAACCTTCCCACCTCAACTACATTATCAAGAGTAGAGTAAAATGAAATAGATCAAGAAATTTCCTTCCTGGCAAATATCCAAATGGATTATTAGATGTAATGGTACAAATTTATCTAAATATCACATGTCCTTCCAATCTTTTTAATTGAAGTATTTAGCAAAGCATGGGTATTTTTCTATTCCTGTGGCTGTTTTCTTCTTTTATTTCTTTTTAATTTTTTAATGGATTCTGGACGCATCGCCCTAACCTATAGTCATTGCCTCACTATAGAGGTTATTTTACTCTTACTTTATGGCATCATTGTGTTTTAAACAATAACAAAAAGGCATCAGTAAAGATAATAAAGCTTTATTTATTTGCCTGACATCTCTAAATTAGAGTTTAAGGACTTTTAAAATACAATTGAAAGGAAAAGTTCACCTGGGAAGACAAAATGTCATCAGAAAAAAAAAATCTCAAATTACTTTATATTGAAAGAAAAGATGGTCATTTAATTAAAAAAGCAATTTCAGTTTATCTTGTAGGATCTAAGTGAATTATTCTTACCATGATCTCTGAAAGAGTAAATCATTTTTGCTTTCCTTATGTTTAATAAAGTAATTATCAAATCTTTCTGATATCTGGAAACTCAGTAAATAAGCTGGATCATTAACTTGAAAACATTATCAGTTGTCCCAAAGTTTTACTAGTAGAATTTTACACATCTAAATGAAACAATGAAGGTGAAGAAAATATGTGATAAAGCAGTTATATTTAATTTCTGCATGTGGTTCATGGCAAAATTAAATGTCACTTTGAGACGTTGTCCCTATAACATTACCAGTTAAACTATAAAAGAAACAATATAAATTACTTTTGGGAGTCCCTATATTTATTTACTTATGTTTATTATCTTAACTATTGTAAAGTGTACAGTTCAGTGGTATTAACTACTCTCATATGGTTGTGCATTTATCACCACCATCCATCTCCAGAAATCTTTTCAAATGTTGCAAAACTGAAACTTTATACCTACTTAACAGTAATTCTCCTTCCCCCCTACCCCAAGCTCCTGACAACCACCTTCTACTTTATGTCTGGATGATTTTTTCCGTGCAGTATTATATTTGTTTCAGATGTACAACATATTTATTAGACATTTATATGACTTACAAAGTTATCACCCATTAAGTCTAGTACCCATCTGACACCATACATCATTATTAGGGTATTATTTTAGGAGTTCTTATACACCATAGGTTACAGTTCAAATTATGTTTTCCATGTAACCTGAAGAAATATAAGTAATATGTTAAATTTATACCCTAATATTAGTAATAGAACAAAATTGTGCACACGTTGCATATAATTCAACAAATTATTGGGTAAAATTAATTCTTAGATAAAAAATAAAACCTTTCACATTGTGGATAATTGTACTTTTTATGTTATCAGTAATAACCTTTGTTTTTCTTTTTCCAGAATTCCTCTTTCTCAACTAATTCTAAATTTCAATTCATATGAAAATAATTTCCCCCTATAAATATGTATATACCTATATGAAAAAGCCAATATTTCTTTCTTTTTAAAAATATATTTTTATTGATTTCAGAGAGGAAGAGGAGAGAGGGAGAGAGGGAGAGAGAGAGAGAGAGAGAGAGAGAGAGAGAGAGAGAGAGAGAGAAACATCAATGATGAGAGAATCATTGATTAGCTGCCTCCTGCACACCCCCTACTAAGGATCTAGCCCACAACCCGGCAGGTGCCCTTGATCAGAATCGAACCCAGGACCCTTTAGTCTACAGACTGACACTCTATCCACTGAGCCAAACTGGCCAGGGCCAGCCAATGTTTCTTGAAGTTTTGTCATGCAGTTCCCCACAGTACCTTCCTTATCTGGTAAGGAAAATACTACATATCACCTATGCATCTTATTATTCATCAGAAAGAAAGGGAATCAGTATATTTTCTGGGATTACTATGAGAATTGGACAAAGATTAAATATGAAACTGAAGGCTATTTGAGCTGACTTGCAACTGCATTTTCTCTTTTTCAGTTCATAAGTTTATTATAACCAATAACTTTAAATTATACAAACTTTCCCATTGTTGCTTGATGAATAGGATGAAAGCATTTTTTACTAAAAAGAAAGGGGGATGTAATTAGGGAAAATGCAACATATATGTAGATTACACAATGTTTACAGCAATTTAAGAAATCAAATTGAAAAGTCAAATGATAAAATATGAAGAATAAATAAATTAATAACATTTCAACTTCTTGATAAAATTTCTTTGACTTTAATATAACCATATAATTACTTTATTGATATATATATATATATATATATATATATATATATATATATATATATATAATTTGAACTCAGATAACTTCAGGGAAATGCTGTTATTAAAAAGCATCTTATGCCTCCAGCCATTGTATTAAATGCTTTAAGGACACAAAATATGGATGATTATTAAGTCAATGGTGAGAAACTATCTCTCTATATAAAGAACCAGGGTCCATAACGACTCAGGTTCCACCAAACACTTGACCAAACACTGGAAGTCAGTGCTGGGTTGCAGTGGCAACCCAACACTGACTGCAGCCTGTGCTGGTACAGCGACCCAGCACTGACTGCCGAGGGGGCTGTGGATCAGGCTCAGAGAGAGGCCTGTATAGAGAGAGGCAGAGCCTGATTCTCAGCCTCTGTTGCAGCTGTTGATCAGCACTTGCCTCTCTCTCTCTCTCTCTCTCTCTCTCTCTCTCTCTCTCTCTCTCTCTCTCTCTCGGCTTTGCCAGCAGCCCCGCCTTAGTTTCTCTCCGGGCCTCTGTGGTGGCTACTGATCAGCACCGCCTCTTTGATCAGGCCCAGAGATAGTCCCAGAAATGCTGACTGGCATCGAAACCGACCAATCAGAACCAAATCTGGATGAAGTGCCAGGAGCCAATGGCTGCCTAGGAGGCGGAGCTTTTGACGCTGACTGGCATAGAAACTGACCAATCAGAACCTAATCTGGATGAAGTGCCAGGAGCTAATGGCTGCCAAGGAGGCAGAGCTTTTGATGCTGAGTGGCATCGAAACTGACCAGTCAGAACCTAATTGGGACCACTTTGGCAGTATAGTGCATATGGCTGGCTATCAGTCCAGATATAGGGATTATGTGTTTTTGTCTGTCAAGAGCATCTCCTCCTGCTGAAAAAGGCTTTTTCACCCCATTTAAGCAATCCTATCCTATATAATCTATCTATACTAATAAAAGGGTAATATGCTAATTAGACCGGGTCGACTGGCCATCTTCTGGACGTCCGACTTCCTTCTGGCCAAAGCCATCTTGGAGGGGACCGAGGCAGAGTCCGTTAGGGGCGATCAGGCCAGCAGGGGAGGGCAGTTGGGAGCAGCCAGGCCGGCAGGGGAGGGCCGTTAGGGGCGAGATGAGGCCGGCAGGGGAGGGCAGTTAGGCCGATGAGGCAGGCAGAGGCAGTTAGGGTCGATCAGGCTGGCAGGGGAGGGCAGTTAGGGGTGAGATCAGGCCAGCAGGGGAGGGCCGTTGGGGGTGAGATCAGGCTGGCAGGGGAGGGCCGTTGGGGGTGAGATCAGGCTGGCAGGGGAGGGCCATTGGGAGTGAGATCAGGCTGGCAGGGGAGGGCCATTGGGAGTGAGATCAGGCTGGCAGGGGAGGGCAGTTGGGGGCAATTGGGCTGGCAGGGGAACAGTTTGGCGTCAATCAGGCTGGCAGGGGAGTGGTTAGGGGGTGATCAGGCTGGCAGGCAGGTGAGTGGTTAGGAGCCAGCAGTCCCAGATCTGATCGGGCCTAAACCAGCAGTTGGACATCTTCCAAGGGGTCCCAGATTGGAGAGGGTGCAGGCTGGGCTGAGGGACAACACCCCCCAGTGCACAAATTTCGTAGATCGGGCCTCCAGTATTTAATAAAGCATGATCACGATGTGAGTTTTGTATGGATGGTGGTGACTTTCTGTTACTAAATGTTGCATCTATTATATTGAAGTCATAGGGTAAAATTCAAAGAGCATGGACCCTGGAATTAAAGTGCAGGTCTAGCCTGGCACATGTGGCTCAGTGATTGAGCATCAACCTATGAACCAGGGGGTCATAGTTCTTTTCCAAGTCAGGGAACATGCCTGGGTTGTGGGCTTGATCCCCAGCAGAGGTCATGCAGGAGGCAGCTGATCAATGATTCTCTGTCATCATTGATGATTCTGTCTCTCCCTTGACCTTCCTCTCTGAAATCAATAAAAATATTTTAAAAATGCAGGTCTGTGTGAATGATTTGAACTACTCTCTGGTACTTAATTTTTTTTACATATAAAGTAGATATTAGACTTCCTACTTTCTCTGCAAGTGGTAGGGCTAATCTTATGATTATTTTATAAAGTAAAAAGTATAAGTGACATATTATAATATATAGATAATTTAGAATACTAAGTTAAAATTGGTTCAGTTGCCTTTATGTTAACAAGAATAAAATTAAAAGACAACATTTCTATGAAAACATGCTCAAAGTCACTAATTATACAAGAGATGCAAATCAAAACAACAATGCGGTATCATTTCACACCTGCCAGAATGGCTATCATCAACAAACAACAAGTGTTGGAGAGGATGTGGAGAAAAAGGAACCCTTCTGCACTGCTGGTGGGAATGCAGACTGGTGCAGCCACCGTGGAGAACAGTATGGAGTTTCCTCAAAAAACTAAAAATGGAACTCCCATTTGACCCAGTGATCCCACTTCTAGGAATATATCCCAAGAAGCCAGAAACACCAATCAGAAAGGATATATTCACCCCTATGTTCATAGCAGCTCAATTCACCATAGCTAAGATTTGGAAACAGCCTAAGTGCCCATCAACAGATGAGTGGATTAAAAAACTGTGGTACATCTACACAATGGAATACTACGCTGCGGTAAAAAAAAAGGAATTCTTGCCATTTGCAACAGCAAGAATGGAATTAGAGAGCATTATGCTAAGTGAAATAAGCGAAATAAGCCAGTCAGAGAAAGATAAATACCACATGATCTCACTCATTTGTGGAATATAGAGAACAACATAGACTGATGAACAGAGACAGAGAAATAGCAATCAGACTATCAATCCCCAGAGGGAAAGTAGGAGAGGGTGGGGGTAAGGGGAAGAGATCAACTAAAGGACTTGTATGCATGCATATAAGCCAAACCAATGGACACGGACAACAGGGGGATGAGAGCATGAGTGGGGGGGGAGGTTGGGGGTTAATGGGGGGATGAGGACACATTTGTAATACCCTAACCAATAAAGAAATTAAAGATAAAAAAGAAATTTAAAAAAGAGACAACATTTCATAAGACAAATGAAATTTCAGAAAACCAGGTGAAGATAAAGACTGTGTGAGCTCTATAAAAAATTATGAAATACATACATAAAGGTAAAGTTATTCAAAATTTGGGAAATACAGTTTTTAATCAGTAATTTATTAGGCATGTAAAATTAAGAGTGTAGACATAGAAAAATAATTATCTGATAACAAACTAAATATCATATCTGTGTTTCTAAATGTCAGTTCAAATGGCAAATAGAGAGAAGAAAAGAACATTTATTTTGCTTTCAGCGTAACGCCTCATGATTTTGAATGTTTATCATCAGTAAAATAGGGACTTATTAACAGAGAGAATGTGAATTTCTTTTCAAATTGTTTTAATTTTTTCAAACTGTTTTAATTTTTTTACAAATTTAAAATAATTCATTTTGCCAATAATAACATCAAGATGTGCTTAATAACTCAAGATTATTTTAACCACTCAAGTGATTTTACTAAATTCAGGTCATGTAGTTACTTTTAGCATCAAGAAAATTATGTTCTTTTTTTCAAAAATGTTAACTGTATGACTAAGTTGTTCACCTTTAAAGTTTCTTTAGTGATAGTTTTTTTTCTTTTTCTTTTTTCTTTATTGATTAAGGTATTACATATGTGTCTTTATCGCCCTATTGCCTCCCCACACCCACCCCCACTCATGCCCTAACGCCCCTGGTATCTGTGTCCATTGGTTGGGCTTATATGCATGCATACAAGTCCTTTGGTTGATCTCTCCCCCTTACCCCCACCCTCCCCTACCTCTTTATTGATAGTTTTGACCTTCACTTTGCAGAAGCTTGTTAGTTTGATGTAGTTCTATTTATTTATTTTGGCTTTTCTTGCCCTCGACTTTGGAGTCAGATCTAAGAAATGATATTGAAAACTGATATTGAGGACCTTACTGCCTATGTTTTTGTTCTAGGAGTTTTATGGTTTCAGGTCTTATAAGCATTCAGGTCTTTAACCCATCTTTTGTATGGTGTGAGATAGTGGTTTTGTTCTTTTGCATGTGGCTTTCCAGTTTTCCTGAATCATTTATTGAAGAGACTATCCTTTCCCTTTGTATATTCTTGCCTCCTTTGTCATAAATTAATCGACCATATATGTGTAGGTTTATTCTTGGGCTCTCTATTCTGTTCCATTGATCTATGTGTATGTTTTTATAGCAATACCATACTGCTTTGTTTGCTTGCCAGAGGGGATGGGGGATGAGGATGGGAAAAATGGGTGAAGGGGGGGTCAATTGATGGTGATGGGTGGTAAATAGACTTGATGTGATGATCAATTTGTAGTGTATACAGCTATTGCATTATTAACTTGTACATCTTACTCTAATCAAAATTGAAAAGTTTATTTAAGATTATATAGGTACTAGATGCCCAGTGCACGAATTCATGCACCAGTGGGGTCCCTCAGCCTGGCCAGCGGGATCAGGCTGAAACTGGTTTTTTGACATCCACCAGGGGTCCTGGATTGTGGGAGAGTGCAGGCCAGGCCAAGGGATCCCCCCAGAGCACAATTGGGGCCGGGGAGGGGTGGGGAGGGCTCCAGGGTGTGTCTGGCCTGTCTTGCTCAGTCCAGATCAGCTGGACTCCAGCAGCAAGCTAATCTACCAGTCAGAGTGTCTGCCCCCTGGTGGTTAGTGCATGTCATAGTGAGCGGTGGAGCAGCCTTAGCATATCATTAGCATATTATGCTTTCATTGGTTGAATGGATGACTGGACACTTAGCATAATAGGCTTTTATTATATAGGATAGCTAAAGTGCAGTTACAGAATTTGTTTGTAAAGGGAATTGTGTAATCCCAGACTATATCCATGATTTTCAGGTTGTTGCTTAAAGCAATGTTTCTGATTGTGGTTCCTAGACCAGCAGGAAAAGAATCATCTGGGAACTTGTTAGAGATGCAAATTCTTATTCCCCTTTATGTGGTTCTAATGCATGCAGAAAGTATATCCAGTTCATATCTGGCATTTTAATTCCATATAGTAGCATTGATAGCAGTAAATCTTGTGAGGTGAGTCCCTTTATCAGAGAAGAGCGATGAGTCTTGTGTAATTGAACATCAATAAGGCAAGAGTTGAGGAATCATATTAATAATTATGGGTATTATTGGAAAACTTCCTTTAGGGATTCTAAACAACAGGTCATCAGGACTAAGTGTCAGGGCATTGAAAGAGGACCTGGTGCATTTGACATGGGAATATATATTTGGCTAAAAGCTAAGGAGGGAAATTGTTGTTTTCCCATTTATTTCATACTAGAGGCCTGATGCATGAAATTCGTGCAAGAGTAGGCCTCCCTTCCCCTGGCTGTCAGCACCAGCTTTCCTCTGTCACCCGGGACCTGGGCTTCCCTCTGGCCACCTGCAGTCACCCAGGACCTGGGCTTCCCTCGCAGCCCTGGCTACATCTGGAAGGTCGTGCAGAAGGATGTATGGTCTAAATAGCATATTATGCTTTTATTATTATAGATTTCTTGCAGAGCAGAGAGGTCTTGGACTTGCTGGTTAAATCCTATCAAGGCTTGAGGTTGCTTTTATCCCAATGGAGTGGTAGTCTCAAATGCCATTGTACTTAATAATCCATAGAGTAATTATTTTAAATGCATATTTCTGAGCCACTTCATTAGATAATTGTGATTTAAGAAGTCTAAGGACCACACTTAAAAGCAAACTGTGAAAGAATTGTAGGTAGGTAGAGGGTTTTACTCAGATGCCCTGTATAAATCATTATTATTTGTTATGTTAAAAAACTAAAAGTTGAATAAGAAAGATAAATACTCAAATAAAAATATTCTCAAGAAAGCTCCTTGTTTTGGGAATCCATACAAATGGGGAATTATTTTTGTCAATTTCTAATATGACCCACTTAATGAACTAAATGGAATCAGTACCAAAGGATTTTCTATCTATATATATAAAAGGCTAAGTGTCCATCCATCCAACCGATAGCTATGACGCGCACTGACCTCCAGAAGGCAGATGCTCAATGCAGGAGTTACCATAATGTTCACTGGCCATTTAAAATAAATGACGCCACAGACCTGGCAGAGACAAATCAACACTCGACTTCCCCCAAGTGGGACACAGGCCCCATCACCACCCTGGAGCGCCAACCCACCAAATCGCAGCCAGCACTGTCAAGCTCCCATGGTGCAAAATGTGGCGCATAGCCCAGCCCAGCCTGGAAACGGTGGCTGTGGGCACCAGGTAATGACATCATGTAGCAATGCCCAGCTTCCTCTCCCTAGGGACTAGCCTCCTTGGAGTTCCTTAAGCCCAGGAACCCAACTTGCTTTATAGCCAGATGCAAACATTTCACACTTTAACCAAATGTTTGTGAAGCATTTTCCCATGCCTCATCTCATTTGATCCTCACAGAAGTCCTGGAGTAGGTAGATGGGAGACTCAGTAGAATCCTATTTTCTTTTACTTAGCCAGAAAATGGAGATTTAGAAAGTTTAGAAACTTGACCCGACTGAAAGAAGAAATGTTGGAACTTGAAAATTACGTCAGGTTTTCTCACTGCACAGAATATAGTCAAACACTGCATGATCTACAATAATAATCTGCTTTGTGTTGATATTTACCTGAAAGAGAAGTTGGGGTGCACGGGAAGTAGTTTAGCTAAATAAGAATGCAGGTCCAATTAAGGAAGTTTATATATAT
>NW_005871068.1:6609164-6665219 GCF_000147115.1 Myotis lucifugus
CACACACACACACACACACACACACACACTAATAAAAGAGAAACATGCAAATTGGTGTCACTCTGTTACTCCCACCAGCCAATCAGAGCAAATATGCAAATTAACCCAACAAAGATGGTGGTTAATTTGCATACACAGGCTTGGAGTGAAGACTGAAGGCTCCAGCCAGAGTGAAGACTGAAGACAGAAGACTAAAGAGGCTTGGATTCTCCGCTGTGGCTGGACCAAAGGCCTGGGTCCCGGGTGCCGGAGGAAAACCGGAGCCAGCAGCTGGGGAAGGAAGGCCTATTGCATGAATCTTTGTGCAACGGGCTTCTAATATATATATATATCTCATTGGCGCCAAACACACACATGTGTTTCAATCTGTCATTGTCAGTTGTCAATTTGGTTGACACTTCTATTATAGAGAAAAGGCAAATAGTGATATTAAAATAGTTCTTCTAATTAATTTCCTTTCTATGTGCATGAATCCATGCACTGGGACACTAGTATTGTTAATAACAGTGAATGAGTAGCTAACCCTCCATGGTTTTATAGTGCTCTGCATTATGAAAGGAACAGCAAATTCATACATTTATGGTCCTGTAGCTACCCTATGTTAAATCTTTTCTTGATTGATCTGTTTAATTTTTGATTGATCTAATTGCACTTTCCTATCATTTCTAATGGTGATTACAAGTACACTCTATTCTTGTAAATTTGCTCAAGCAGCCTGGAAACTGAGGCTGTTTCAGTTATCATTTTCAAACTATGAGAATGATTTCATGGTGGAGAGATACACTGCAAAGTTGGAGCTATAATGAGATATACTTTATTTACTAAATGATTCTGGCATAGCTGATGGTAACCTGTTACTTGTGATGCAATTCGGACCCAAGGGGTAAAATATGCCAAAAAGAAAAATGAAATATATTTAAGTTTTATTTTAAAATTCATGTGCTTTTTAGATTAAATTATCTTGTTTATGAAAACACAGTTAATTTATAGTACACATCAAATGAAAGCTTCTGAGCTATAGTAAGACATAATAACTATCTTTACATGGGGAGATGCCAAACACTTGATAGTTTTATTTAATATTTTACTGTCATTTAAAACTAAATTCAGTAGATAAAGTTCTATACTAACTGTAAGGAGGCGTAAAAAAATTCCAGGAATCTCAGCTCATGTACCAAGTAAAGGCCTCATGTTCAACATTAATATGGGTTGTCATATTGTGCTTAAAAGGCTCCAGGATAATTAATTTTTTAAAAACAACGGTGATGCATTTGTCATAATGACAAGCCACTACTTATTTATGTTTTGAATTCAGGTTTGTTTTTCCACTGGCTTACTGCAAAACACAGTATGTCATATAAAAATATATATTCAGCCCTAACCGATTTGGCTCAGTGGATAGACCGTCGGCCTGCAGACTAAAGGGTCCCAGATTCGATTCTGGTCAGGGGCATGTACCTTGGTTGTGGGCACATACCCAGTAGGGAGTGGGCAGGAGGCAGCTGATCGATGTTTCTCTCTCATCGATGTTTCTAACTCTCTATCCCTCTCCCTTCTTTGTAAAAAAATCAAATATATATATATATTTTTTCAAGTGCTTTGGAAAGCTGACCAAATGACTTATGAGTGATCTGAGCTTAATCAGCTTATTATTTCTTGAGCTTATTATCTACTAATAAAAGCAAAATACAGTTCAATAAATGAAAATACCACATATTGCCCCCAAGAGTTTCCCATGCAGAGGGAGAAATAGTAAAATGATAGTTGCTTGAATTTGGAAACTATATTAGAGCAATTTCTTTCTTTTTTTATATATTTTATTGATTTTTTACAGAGAGGAAGGGAGAGGGATAGAGAGTTAGAAACATCGATGAGAGAGAAACATCGATCAGTTGCTTCCTGAACACCCCCTACTGGGGATGTGCCTGAACCAAGGTACATGCCCTTGACTGGAATCGAACCCTGGACCCCTCAGTCCGCAGGCCGACACTCTATCCACTGAGCCAAACCAGTCAGGGCTAGAGCTATTTTTTTAAATAAGTTTCTATGCCCAGCCGGCGTGGCTCAGTGGTTGACTGTCGACCTATGAACCAGGAGGTCATGGTTCGAGTCCTGGTCAGGGCACATGCCTGGGTCGCAGGCTCAATCCTCAGTGTGGGGCTGGCGTTCAGGAGGCAACTGATCAATGATTCTTTCTCATTTATTTATGTTTCTACCTCTCTCTCCCTCTGCCTTCTGCTCTGAAAATTATATATATATTTCCAGTAGGTCTTACAAATAAAAATAGGAACATTTATAATTTTTTCTTGAAATAGTATATGTTTTCATAGAATGCATTTTTTTTTACTTTAGTTTAAAATTTTAACCTGCAACAGAATTACTGAGAGGTCTAGATATACTAATATATAACTTGCTGGTCCCCAGGCCTGGGGATTCTGATGCAGTAAGTCTAGGAAATGTCAGATAATTTGCTTTTCTAACCAGTTCCTAGGCAATCCTGATGCTGCTGGTCCAGGAACCACACTCTGGGAACCATTGCCCTAGTCTATCATAAGCAAATTTGAAACGTGAAAATAAAAGCAGCCTCAAAATGATACTGCAACTGTTATAAATGCATTTATTCTGAACTTTTACCTTTACATTTTTTAAATGAAAAATTGTGAACTTTTATGGGACGTATTGAAAGAGGAACTTTGGTTCATTTGATTTTTTTTTCCTGGTAGTTTTACTACATAAATGACATCCTATATAATAAAAGGCTAATATGCAAATGGATTGAATGGGGGAACAACCAGTTGCTGTGACACCATGGGGAAGATGCTCAACACAGGAGCCATGCCCTGGTGGTCAGTGCACTCCCACAGGGGGAGCATCCTTCAGCCAGAAGCCTGGCTCATGGCTGGCAGCGGCAGTGGCGGGAGCCTCTCCCGCCTCTGTGGCAGCACTAAGGATGTCCGACTGAAGGCTTAGGCCTGCTTCCTGGACATCCCCCGAGGGTTCCCAGACTGTAAAAGGGCACAGGCCAGGCTGAGGGACTCTCACAAGTGCACGAATTTTGTGCACCAGGCCTCTAGTGCAGTGATGGCGAACCTTTTGAGCTCGGCGTGTCAGCATTTTGAAAAACCCTACCTTAACTCTGGTGCCGTATCACATATAGAAATTTTTTGATATTTGCAACCATAGTAAAACAAAGATGTATATTTTTGATATTTATTTTATATATTTAAATGCCATTTAACAAAGAAAAATCAACCAAAAAATGAGTTCGTGTGTCACCTCTGACACGCATGTCATGGGTTCGCCATCGCTGCTCTAGTGCTTAAATATGATCTTATGTGGTGTCTTGCAAATGAAGACACTACAATTCTGTTTGTGCTGAATAGCCTTTCTGTATCATATATGGGCATTAGTTAGAAAATGTGTGCACATTCTGCTGTACTATGTCACCCCCTCTCTACTACTAATGTCATCAATGCTTTTGGCCAATCCATGCCTCCAGATTTTTGTCTTTGCCGAATAGAAGGAGGATGGGCAGTTATACAAATGATGTTAATGAAGATCAGAAAGCATTCCATTTTTGGACACCAAAATGTCTCAACATTTAGTTCTTGGGGTTTGAATAAAATGGTCTTGATATTTTCTGACTTATCAGTCTTTTCCCCATGTTTACTCTCTCTTCTGTATTTTAGTTATAATTTTGAAATGGTTGTGTGAGGTGGCAAGTTCAGGTGTTTACCTGCACCACAATCTTGGTTCCTTCCAAACTACTGTCTTTTAAAAAAATAAATAAGTTGAGCAACAAAGGATACTGTTTTATGTGAAGCACTTCTGAAAATCTGAAGATATAGTTAAGGTTTATTTTTAAAAATATTTTTAATCCTCTTGTTTCCTGTTGAAATAGGTAAGATTGAAATGTGATTTTTCCTCTTTTTCAAGATGAGATTAAATTATTCTTAAGGGAGTAGTGGGGCCTCAATTAGGCTATTTTTTCTTATTTATAAACCTTATGCTCTGTCAATTGATCCATATCACTCAATACATACACATTTCCTTTCTTATACTTTGCTATATTATTTAGAATAGAATGTTACAGTGGAGTTCTAGATTCCTGTATCTTTTTGTATATGTAGGAGTATAAAATGTACATGGGCACTGACAGAGTTAAGTTTATCTGTGTATGCAAGTATATCTAAGATATATTATTGAAGATTTGGTTTCAGACCACTGCAGTCTGGCAAGAGTTAAAATAAAGCAAGTCATAATATTTTTGCTGGTGGAGGGTCACACCTTCAGTTTGTAAAAATGCAACGTCTGTGAAATGCAGTAACGCGAAGAAGAATAAAACGAGGTATGACTATATATCAAATTGTTTCTATACAGCAAAACAGGGGAGTTTAACTGATGGAAAAATCCATCCCTGTTTTCATTATTTTTTCTATTTTGTGTATGTGTTATTACTCAAATTCTGCCCCTCCCCTCTGCATTATAGTTCCACTGAATTAGCTTTTTAAAATTCCATAGAAAAGGCTACATGGTGATTAAGTACATGGGATCTGACCATAGAGCTATATCTGACTTTGTCATTTGCTCACATGTGAAGGAGGTTAACATCCTTTAGTCTCAGTTTCCTCATCTGTAGTGAAAACAGTAATAGTCTACCCTAGGGTTCCAATGAAGATTAAATGATATAACATTGTAAGGCTCTTAACACGCCCTGTGTTCAGAGAATTCACTCGTTACTATCTCAGCTATTTAACAGTGGTATTTGTAAAAATCACTCTGTTATGTCCCCATAGAGTTCCACCTAAATCTTTTGACTATGAGGACATATTGCTTCAGAATGTATTACTATTTACATGTCAATGATCTGGGTATTACTATTATTAATGAAAATAGATGTAGATGTTAAACTCCTGACTTCATTTTGAAAGGTACTTCCTCTACTTATACTTTGAACACTTTGGTTATTTCAATTAAAATTTTTGTGGGGTGCGGTATTCAGCAGTTAAACAAAAAGTTAAAAGAATTATGCCTCTGTAACATTTGTAATCTAGTGGATTGATTATTTTCAAAAGTGCATAAAATAAAGAATGACAGTTATATTTATTTTAATAAGTCAACATTATTCTTTCAGATATTGATAAAATGTTCCTTTTTAAATTCTCATTATGTAAAGCAAGTGCAGCTGAAGACAGTTTGCATTCACTTGTACAATTTATCTAAGCTTTTCACCATTTTAATAAATTAGCTATAAGTCGTTTTTAAATATAAAATCTCAAACACATAATATAAAATCTCAAAAACATTAAATGACAGATTGTGAGTTTTCAATTGGTGTAATAGACATTAGCCATTTTTGTGCCAGCATCAATCATCCTCCTGTAATATTACCCAGATATTCCTCCTGGAATCTGCTCAGGCCCCCACTTCTGATTCATTTGTATAAGGTGTGGCTCGATCCTGGGATTGGGCATGGACCATCTGGATTTGGCCCAAGCGATTCAATATAGTCATTCCCAAGCCTCACTGATTACTTTGGAGATGAGCATGTGCCTTAAATCTGCCAATGGGGATCAGTGCAGTTGACCTCCCTGCATTTGTTTGAGTGATCGGAAATCCAGCTGGATTTGAATGTGAGTAATCATGAAGCTAGAGCTGCAACTGTTTATAGAATGTGAAAATGATGTCACTTATGAAGAACAGCAGAGCTCAGCCAAGTCCAGAGATAGAAAAACGGAATCTGGCACCCTGCTGCAGGCCTCCGCTTTAAGCTAGACCCACCTCCGGGCTATCCCATTATGTAACATACAGAGCAGAACGTTTTGCGTTGATTGGTTTACAGACAGGTGTGCACTGGTGACTCCAATCCAGAAGCCACAGAGCCAAGGTGATGAGCTTTTCTAAAATTAAAAGAAAACAAAGCTAAATCTTCCTTTGAATGGCACAGAGTTGAATTGCAAGAAAGAACAATATGTATTAAACTTTGAAAAATATTTTGCATTTTTATATTAAATGGAGTTAGGTTCTGATTCATTCAATTATGACATTTTTTTTCACCTTTGTGAACATCCAAAGGAACATCTAAAGTTGTCATGAAAGTCATAGGACAATGCTTTGGCATTTGGGAATGGCCTACATGTTACAAAACTTTGACATGCATGACCTATGCTAGGGAAAATAATGGTCCCCCAAAGATGTCCATGGCCTGATCCCTAGGACCTCTGAATATCTATAATAATAAAAGCATAATATGCTAATTAGACCAAACAGCTGAACGACCTTCTGGGCGTCCTTCTGGACGACCTTCTGGAAAAACCCGGATCTGCAAGGGCCGAGATAGCCACTGCAGCTGGGAGGGCCAAGGCAAGCCACAGCGGCTGTGACAGCCAAGCCCCTTGCCTGAGTTTCGTGCATGGGGCCTCTAGTGTTATCATATAAGGCATACAATACTTTGCAGATATGATTACATTAAGGACATTGAGATGTGTAAATTACCTTGGATTATCAGGGTGGGCCCAGTGTAATCACAAGGGTCCTTACAAGAGGGATGGAGAGGGTGAGTATCAGAGAATTATAATGGAAAGGGAGGTTGGAGTGATGCAGGGCCATGAGGTTGGAAATTGGGCCAGCCTCTAGAACAGTGGTTCTCAACCTTGGCTGCACATTAGAATCACCTGGGAATCTTTTTAAAATCCTGATTTCTGGGCCTCATCCTCCGGAAATTGTGTTTCTTTGTTATGGGGTGAGGCCACAACATTAGTAACAAAGAAACAGAATTTCCGGAAGATGAGACCCAGAAATCAGGATTTTAAAAAGATTCCCAGGTGATTCTAATGTGCAGCCAAGGTTGAGAACCACTGCTCTAGAAGGTGGAAAAGGCAAAGAAATAGATTCTCCCATAGAGCCTCCAGAAGGAAATGCATCCCCGCCTACCTACTTAAGACTTCTGATTTCCAGAACTGTACAAGGATAAATTTGTGCTGTTTTTTACGTCACTAAGTGTGTTAGTCTTTGTTACAGCAGCAATGGAGGATTAATATATGCTCCAACCATTAAACATCAGTATTTCCTTTCAATACACATGACAAAAAAAAAAATTTCAAAAATGCCCACATTTTTTAGTATACTGCCCTGCCCCTCTTCTAATCCATACTGCTGCTGCCTCAGTTTACCTTGGTCATTTCTGTTCTGGGCCAATATGAAGTTTCAGCATTTCTCCACTCTTCAAAATATGATACTGCCAATACAGCCTCCCCACTCTGCATTACAAAAATATTTTCTCTCAAATCTAAATCTGATTCTCTTATTCCTTCAACTACACATCTTCATGGCCTCCAAGATTTCTATGGAATAAAGTACAAGTGTAATACTTTGGCTGATAAAGCCCTCCATCATCTATTTCTTAATTATCTTTCCAGCCATCTCCCTCATCACACTTTTATCTCTTCTTTCACCCTGTGGTCTAATCTGTCATCCCCAGAATTATTTTCTTGCCTCTGTCCCTTTGCTTACTGTCTGAGGTATCCTCATCCCTTCTCCTCATCGCCATTCCTTTTAAAACTTGTTATTTGCCGAAACCGGTTTGGCTCAGTGGATAGAGCGTCGGCCTGTGGACTGAAAGGTCCCAGGTTCGATTCCGGTCAAGGGCATGTACCTGGGTTGCGGGCACATCCCCAGTAGGAGATGTGCAGGAGGCAGCTGGTTGATGTTTCTCTCTCATCGATGTTTCTAGCTCTCTATCTCTCTCCCTTCCTCTCTGTAAAAAATCAATAAAATATATTTAAAAAAATTGTTATTTTTCCCCTTTTGAAGATTCAGATAGTTTTCAAGACTTCAGCTCAATGAAACTTTATGTTGTCCCTCTAATTATAACTGATCATGCCTGTATACACTTCTATTATAAAATATTCACCATCATCCTGACTTACTTGCTCTGGTAGTTCTTATTTCTAGACCATGAGTGCCTAAGCAGCAAGAATGGTGTTTTACGGGTCTTTGTGTTCCCAGCAACTGATATATTATCTCAGTGAATAGTAGGTGCCTATTCGATGAATGGTGTAAATTAACCAAAGCTCATATGAACCCATATAACACTATTTGATGAATAACATACCTTGATTTAAGCTGTAAGAAATGTCATTTTAATTATTATTAGGCCAAGGTTTGTTTTCTGCAGGAACCACTTAGCATACCCCTGTAGAATTGAACAATTTAAATTATAGAGTCTGCATAGGGATTATGAGTCTATTCTTTTTATTTTTTAACTTGGTGTGGGGAACACAATACAACATACAGATTATGTATTTTAGAATTGTACACCTGAAACATACATAATTTTATTAACCAATGTAACCCCAATAAATTCAATTAAAAATAAATCTTGAAATTCTAAAAATTCTACCATCTTTACCACTTTTAAAGACACTCTTTAAATAATCGTGGTACTTTTTGATTTTTAAGGTGTCAGTGTAATAAGAAAAGCTTTTTGTTAGGTGACTCACTAAGTAAAAGTTTGCACTTATCATTCATGCTATTACAGAATATTTAACAGACTGGAATCATTCTTTAGAGCTTCTTAAATAAGCATGATGATAAATTTCTAATGATGTCTATATTCTTACTAGAGGCCCGGTGCATGAAATTCATGCACTGGGGCGGGGAGGTTACTCAGACCAGCCTGCACCCTCTCCAATCTGGGGCCCCTCGGGGGATGTCCGACTGCCCGTTTAGGCCCAATCCCATCCGGGACTGCTGGCTCCCAACCGCTCTCCTGCCTGCCTGCCTAATTGCCCCTAACCGCTTCTGCCTGCCAGCCTGATCACCCCCTAACCACTCCCCTGCCGGCCTGGTTGTCCCTAACTACCCTCCCCTGCAGGACCGGTCCCCCTCAACTGCCCTCCCCTGAAGACCTGGTTGCCCCCAACTGCCCTCCCCTGCTGGCCTGTTTGACCCCAAATGCCCTCCCTTGCTGGCCATCTTGTGGCGGCCATCTTGTGACCACATGGGGGCAGCCATCTTGTGATGACATGGGTGTGGCCATCTTGTGACCACATGGGGATGGCCATCTTGCGATGACATGTGGGTGGCCATCTTGTGTGAGGGTGTGATGGTCAATTTGCATATTACCTCTTTATTATATAGGATATTTTGGTTTCTCACAGGAAACTTAATGGCATGGGCTCTTAACTGGATTTTATCCCTAACTTGTTCTATGACCTTGGGGAAATTTACTTACTTCTATAAAGACTTGCATTCTTTAACTCTAAAATGGGAATAATAATGATGGTAATCTCAGAGGGTTGTTGTGAATATCAACTGAAAATGCAGCTAAAGCACTTAACACAATGCCTTGCTCAAAGTAAATTCTCAATAAAGAATAGTTGTAGCCTGGCAAGCGTGACTCATTGGTTGAGCATCAACCTATGAACCAGGAGGTCAGGGTTCGATTCCAAGTCAGGGTACATGCTCAGGTTGTGGACTTGATCACCAGTGTGGGGTGTGCAGGAGGCAGCTGATCAATGATTTTTTCTCATCATTGATGTTTTTATCTCTTTCTCGTTCTCCCTTTCTCTCTGAAATCAACAACATTTTCTTTTTAAAAGAATAGTTGTAAGCACCAATATCAGTTCAGGATCCCTATTGCTTTATTGTTTATGATATACTTCTCATTATTTACATAGAATTCATCTGTAAATATTGTTGATTCCTTGCTACTTTAAGTCATAAAGCATAATTAAACAGCAAATCTTGATTTCAAGGTGATTTTACACTGCAACAGAGGATAATATGACAAATCTTCAAGTAATTATAAGGAAGAATATGATTAATTGCCAAAGGAGGTAAAATGTGTGACAAGTGTATGAAGAAAGGATAAATGACATTTACCAGTTGGCTCAGATATTAAGGTGAGAATGGCAAAAAAGGCTCTATTTAAGTATTTAAGAATAGGCCAAATTTTGATAAAAGGCAATAAAGAGGTATTCCAGGCAAGAAACAGAAAATGACTAATAAGAGGGAGAACAGGAATACTTAAATAAAGTAAATAATTTTTGTTTTAGTCCAAATGATCACCCTCCTGTTAGTTTTAGTATTTGTGCAACATACATCTCTTAAAAAACTCACTGTTAATAGACTTTTTCATAGCAGTCTGCAATAAAATTTTAGAATTTATTTTCAAGTTGACATGTGGAAATTTTTGTTTTTATTCACAAAAATTGATGGCACATAAAAAATATGATGCTATAGAAATGAATGATTATCATAATCATGTTTAAACAGATAGGTACAAGCAGCAGAGTTGAAAGCACATAACAAAAATTCTGGAATTTTGGAATAAAAAATTATCTAATTGGCATCATAAGCCTTTTTTAGTGTGTGACCAACTAGGACAGAATGGCTAACCAGTATGATTGGTTTTGCAGAAATCAAATATTAAGATGGCAGAAAACAGTTTGATACCATGAATACAATTCCTTAGTCCAGTCTGTGACAAAGTTTAGGAACTTGACAATCCTATCTAATAAAAGAGTAATATGCAAATTAACTGTCACTTTGTGATAAAGATGGCAGCGCCCACAGCCAATAAGGAGGGAATATGCAAATTGATGCAACAAAGATGGTGGCACTGGCTGGAGCCATGGAGTGGCCGCCAGCTGGACAAAGCCATAGTGGCAAAAGCCACAGTGGCAGGGCTGAGGCAGAGGCGGTTTGGGGCGATCAGGCAAGGAGGGGAGGACAGTTGGGGGCGAGCATGCAGGCAGGTGGGGGAAGTTGAGGGTGAACAGGCTGGTGGGGGGGCAGTTGGTGTGCAGGCCAGCGGGGGGGAGTTGGGGGCAAGGAGGCCAGCAGGGGGCAGTAGGGGGCTAGCAGGCCAGCAGGGGGGGCCAGTTGGGGGCAAGCATGCTGGCATTGGGGCAGTTGGGTGTGATCAGGCCAGTGGGAGGGGCAGTTTGGGGCAAGCATGCAGACAGGGGGGCAGTTGGGGGTGAGCAGGCCAGTAGGGGTGGCAGTTGGGGCTGAGCAGGCTCGGCGGTGGGGGGGGGAAGTAGGGGGCAAGCAGGCCAGCAGAGGGTGCATTAGGCAGTGAGCAGGCTGGCAGGGGGGGCAGTTGGGGGTGATCAGACCAGCAGGGGGATGCAGTTGGGAGCAAGGGAGGCTGGTGGGGGGATAGTTGGGGGCAATCAGGCCAGCAAGGGGGGCAGTTGGGTGTGAGAAGGCCAGTGGGGGGGCAGTTGGGGGAGAGCAGGCTGGCAGGCAGAGTGGTTAGGGGCAATCAGGCAGGCAGGCAGGTGAGCTGTTAGAAGCCAGTGGTCCTGGATTGCAAGAGAGATATCCTATTGCCGGTTTAGGCCCAATTCCTGTGGGCCTAAGCCAGGGGTGGACAAACTTTTTGACTCGAGGGCCACAATGGGTTCTTAAACTGGACCGGAGGGCCGGAACAAAAGCATGGATGGAGTGTTTGTGTGAACTAATATAAATTCAAAGTAAACATCGTTACATAAAAGGGTACGGTCTTTTATTTTTTTAGTTTTATTCATTTCAAACGGGCTGGATCCGGCCCGCTGGCCGTAGTTTGCCCAAGGCTGGCCTAAACCAACAGTCGGACATCCCCTGAGGGGTCCCAGAGTGGAGAGGGTGCAGGCTGGGCTGAGGGATCCCAGATTGGAGAGGGTGCAGGCTGGGCTGAGGGACACCCCCCCCCCCTTCAAGAATTTCCGTGCAACGGGCCATTAGTAGTTAACATATTTAAGGAGTCATAATCTTAGGTTGGGCAAACCTGGGAAAAACAAAGAAACACCTTTTTACAGAAATGGCCTAACATAAAGGAAAGGAAGAGAGAATGCAGATTTCCTTGCTATCTGAAAGTAGAGCATTCCTATGAAACCCTTTCTAAGCTAAAATGGCATAAAGCAAAGAAGCAATTCCCATTAATTTTATATATTTTTATTGATTTCAGAGAGCAGAGGAGAGGGAGAGAGAGATAGAAACATCAGTAATGAGAGAGAATCATCGCTTGGCTGCCTCCTGCATGCCCCACACTGGGGACCAAGCCTGCAACCTGGGCATGTGCCCTGACCAGGAATCAAATTGTGACCTCCTGGTTCACAAGTGGACTTGCAGTCACTGAGCTTCGTCTGGCTGGGCATAAATGCATTTTTAAAAAAGGGTCCCAATCCATTCCACCTTTACCCCTAATTCTTCTATCATCATACTTTTTGGCTTACATGCCAGTTTGCTTCCTTAGGAGAAACTCAGGCTGCAATACAGGTATACTGACATTTATCAGCCTGAAATTGGAAGGAAACCATACATTCACTGAGCACAAGGGAACATAGCCATTTCTGAAAAGGGGGTCTACACCAAGCATGTCAAACTTGTGGCCCCCGGGCTGCATGCAGCCAAAAATGAATATTTTTGCAGCCCAAAGAATATAACGGTATGTATGAAACTTTTTAATAAAACTTTCATAACTTAATTTTTACAATGTCCTGTTATACATAATTATTGATAACAAATTACAGTGTTCGCTAATGACTGATTACTACAATCGTGTTGCATCATTTCCCTTACACGCCTTACGCGCAGGTGCACCATTTCTCTCCACTAATACTAGCAGCAAATATTTTAGCAACCCATTGCTACGTCGTAAGTCTTGTACTGACTTGATTGGTGTGCGCAACAGGAAATATTTCACTTTTGGAGAACAAGAAAAATAGGTTTATTAGCATTACGCTTAATTTGTGCAGCTGTTCAGTGTCTGGTAAATTAATGTTCAAGAAAAAATATTAACTTTTCTTAAAATATTCTATTATTTTATGTTAACGATTACTCATATCAGCCCTTTGTATTTAGCATGTCTTTATCGAAATAAACTTACGTTTCTATGAAAACTGAAGCTTTTGTTTTTTTGCGGCCCACATAAACTTAAACCCTGTTTATTTGGCCCTTGTTAGCCTTTGACATGCTTGGTCTATGCTGTCTCTAGAGCTCTATTCAAAGGTATAGCACTAACTGGAACCAATTAAATGCAGTTCCCATCCATAGTCCTCTCTTTGTAAATGCAATGTAAATGCTTAACAAGTGATGGGCCATCCAGCTCCTGTTAAAATTAGAGCTGCTTTCCCAGGAGCCATCAATGCTTACAGCCTCAACCTGTGTGGTCGGAATTATTCTCCTTCCACAGAATTTCCTCTGTGTCTTTACAATAAACTTCCATTCCTTCAGGCAATCCCTGCAGGTCTCTTCTTTTGTGACTCTGAGGAATTTGACTGGCAGGATAGCAGCATATTTATCTTCCTAATTTTAAAAGCATTTAATTACCAATAATTATTGCCAATGTGATTTTCCCCCCAGTGCACATTAAAAACATTGAGTACCATTTCTGTAATAATTTAAGTCAATCTGGGGGGACAAAGAGTAATTAATTATAATTCTTCAAACCAGAAATGCTGAAATGGTTGAGGTGAAAACAGAAATCTAGTGTGGAACAAAACTGGTATGAGTAGGATTGTGTGAGAAAGAAGGGTGCAGCAAAATTAAAATGTTCTTAAAAATTGCAAGAGCTGTTTAGTACTATAATTGGGTTAAAACATATACTACTTGAATCAATATTTCAAGTCATGTTCCCAAAAGTACTTTTTCCCCCTGGAACTTAAGAGTCTTTATTGCTTGTGAGGTATCATTACTGTAATGAGTTTCATATACTCATTATGAAACTCATTGGGCCACAAAAAGGGAGCAATAGAGAAATTGTGGATTTTTTTTTCACTTGGGTCCTTTTCAGTTTAGATGGTCTGTGTTCTTTGCCAGGTAAGGCCACCTTTGTGTAAATTTCTTTGCAAAACTTCTTTGGTATGAATGAAAACAAAGCAAAACTATAAGATGCGTATGTGCATTTTCCAATGTGCAGTCATGTAAAGGGCATGGTTTTTGGACTCAGCCACACTTAATTTGATAAGCTCTGCCTGTGTTAACTAAATGATATATATTTGTGTTTATACTGATTGAAGAAGGTTAAATGTATTTGGCTTCCTTGCTTATTTGTATAACTAATTATGGTCTACATTCACTATCAAGGTAATGGCTCAATAGTCGTGAGGATTAAATAAACAAGCACTTCTTTATATAATGCAATAATAAATCATACTTACCTCCTACTTGTTTTATCAAATTTATTGGGGTGACATTGGTTCATAAAACCATACAGGTTTCAAGTGTACAACTCAAAACATCATCTGCACACTGCATCGTGAGCCCATTACCCAAAGCAAAGTCTATTCCCATTCCCCCCTCTTTGCCCCCCTCCACTTACCCTCCACCCAACTGTTCCTCTGGCCATCACCACGCTGGTGTATGAATCTATGTGTTATATACGCATGATTTTTTTTTTTTGCTTAATCCCTTTACCTCATTTCAGTATTAGGCTATTATTCCTCACGTTCTCTATAAAATTTAGTGCGGTCTTATGACCCTTTGAATCACCTTTAGCAGGTAAAAGGTCTTCCTCTCAGTAATTGCTGTGTCCAGTAATAATCAATACTCTACACTTATTTTATTTTTTTATAAAATACGTTACATTTTATTAACATTTTATTTAAGTTTCATGATAATCCTATTAGATAAGCACTACTATCTTTATATTATAAATCTCCAAGTTAATGCTTAATTACAATCTACCTTCTTTAAAATTATTAGTTATGTTTGAATATCAGATAAGAAAAACAGAATGTCCTCTTTTTAAATTTTTTTTTAATTTATTTATTGTCTAAAGTTTTACATATATATCCTTTTTTACCAATTGACTTCCCCCCCCCCATCCATTCCCACCCTGGGCAAGCCCCCACCGCCTCAGTGTCTGTGTCCATTGGTTATGCTAATATGCATGCCTACAAGTCCTTTGGTTGCTCTCTAACCCTCCCTCCCCTGCCATTTGTCTCTGGATCTATTCTTGTTCATCAAATTATGTTCATCATTATATCCCACATATGAGTGAGATCATGTGACATTTATCTTTCTCTGACTGGCTTATTTTGCTTAACATAATGTTCTCCAGTTCCATTCATGCTGTTGCAAATGGAAAAAGTTCCTTCTTTTTTATAGCAGCATAGTATTCCATTGTGTAGATGTACCACAGTTTTTAATCCACTCATCTGCTAATGGGTACATAGGTTGTTTCCAAATCTTAGCTATTGTAAATTGTGCTGCTATGAACATAGGGGAGCATATATCCTTTCTGATTGGTGTTTTTGGTTTCTTGGGATATAGTCTTAGAAGTGAGATTACTAGGTCAAACGGCGGTTCCATTTTTAACTTTTTGAGGACACTCCATAGTGTCTTCCACAGTGGCTGCACCAGTCTGCATTCCCACCAGCAGCCTTATTTGACAAACCTACAGCCAACATCATACTTAATGGGCAAAAACTAAACTCATTTCCCCAAAGAACAGGAACAAGACAGGGATGCCCACTTTCACCACTCCTGTTTGACAGTACTGGAAGTGCTAGCCATAGTGATCAGTTATAAGAAGAAGAAATAAAAGGCTTCCACCTTGGAAAAGAAGAAGTAAAACTGTCCTTATTTGCAGATGTCATGATACTATACATAGAAAACCCTAAAGACTCCATCAAAAAACTACTAGATGTAATAAATGAATTTGGCAATGTAGCAGGATACAAAATTAACACCCAGAAATCTATGGCCTTTTTTATACACCAATAATGAACTCACAGAAAGAGAAACGGGAAAAAAAACTATCCCATTTACCATTGCACCAAAAAAATTGAGATACCTAGGAATAAACTTAACTAAAGAGGTAAAAGACCTGTACTCAGAAAACTACAGGACTTGAAAAAGGAGATAGAGGAAGACATAAACAAATGGAAGAACATACCATGTTCTTGAATTGGTAGAGTCAACATCATTAAAATGTTCATACTACCCAAAGCAATCTACAGATTCAATGCAATCCCCATTAAAATACTAATGGCATATTTCAAAGATCTAGAACAAACTCTCCAAAAATTCATCTGGAATAAAAAAAGACCCTGAATAGCCACAGCAATCCTGAGAAAGAAGAACAAAGTTGGAGGGATCACAATCAAGCTATATTACCAAGCCAGTTCTCATAACTGCCTGGTACTGGCACAAGAACAGACATACAAACAAATGGAACAGAACAAAGAACCCAGAAATCGACCCAAACCACTATGCTCAATTAATATTTGACAAAGGAGGCAAGAGCATACAATGGAGTCAAGACAGTCACTTCACTAAATGGTGCTGGGAAATTTGGACAGATACATGCAAAAAAAAGAAAGAAATTAGATCACCAACTTACACCATACATAAAAACAAACTCAAAATGGCTAAAGGACTTAAATGTAAGATGGGAAACCATAAAAATCCTACAAGACTCCATGGGCAGCAAAATAACATACATGTATCGTAGCAATATCTTTACTGACACAACTCTTAGGGCAACAGAGACTAAGGAGAAAATAAACAAATGGGACTACATCAAAATAAAAAGCTTCTGCACAGAAAAAGAAACCATCAACAAAACAACAAGAAAGCCCACTGCATGGGGGAACATATTTTCCAATGTTATATCTGATAAGGGTTTAATCTCCAAAATTTACAGAGAACTCATGCAACTTAAGGAAGATAAACGATCCAATCAAGAAATGGGCAAAGGACCTAAATAGACACTTTTTGAAAGAGGACATACAGAAGGCCGAGAGACATATGAAACATGCTCAAAGTCACTAATCATCTGAGAGATACAAATCAAAACGACAATAAGGTACCATCTCACACCTGTCAGAATGACTATCATCAACAAATCAACAAATGACAAGTACTTATTTTTAAGTAATAGCTTCATTCTCCATCTTTTCCTTTCCCCGCAGTGTTGCCTAATGGCAAGCAGGAAGATGTGGTTTGGTTTCTTCCTTCTTTCTCTGCCACTCACTTTAAAAAAAATCTTTATTACTGAAAGTATTACATATGTGCCCTTTTTCCTTCATTGATCCCTTCTATCCCACCCCTGCCCCCCACCCCAGGCCTTCATCACCCTATTGTCCATGGGTTATGCATATATGCAAACAAATCCTTCAGTTAATCTCTTCCCACCCACCCCTGTCTTCCCTCTGAGGTTTGACAGTCTGTTCCATGCTTCTATGTCTCTGGATCTATTTTTGTTCATCAGTTTATGTTGTTCATTAGATTCCCCTTATGAGTGCGATCATGTGATACTTGCCTTTCTCTGATTGGCTTATTTCACTTAACACAATACTCTCCAGCTCCACCCATGCTGTCTCAAAGGGTACAATTTCCTTCTCTTTTACTGCAGAGTAGTTAGATTATATTTAGTCTTATCTATATTGAAGCTGGTGGTTTATGGGCCTGACAGGGAGGTTGTAGGACAAAATAATCTTATCAATTACTAGATGAAGGCTGCTCATTAACCTATCATTATTGTTTTGTCTTTATGACCTGACATTGGACTCACCCTTCTCATTAGCAGTGCAGTCTTCCTCCATCACCTCTCCTCCCAATTTAACTAGAGCTCTGCGGGAAGCTCCATACTTGCTTGGCTGAGCCATGACTCATTGCTTAGGTCTGGCCAGTTTCTTCTCCTGGGGACACTGAGTTCATATACCTTAAAATACCAACCCATGGTTTGTGGAAAGGTAATTGCTTCAAAAGGAACAATTATACTGCATTCTGCCTGATTTTCTATTTCCTGTATGTTTTCCTAATCATGGAAAAAGGCTCTTGGATTGCTCAACTCCAGTCTTGCTCAAGCCCAACTTCATCTTTCCCCTTTACGCATGATTTTAGGATTCTTGGAGGTTAAAGCCATATCAGTTCTCTCAGCTTGTGTTCCTTTAGTCTTGTTAGCCCTTTAGGTTATAATCTATAAACAGCATGTCTAAATCTATACTTTTTAGGAAGCTGTGGTTCTTCAAAGTGAGTTTTACTTAGTTAATTTCATTTTGTTACATGAACTTAAAAAAAAAAAAGACATTAGGTCAAGTCTGAAGGTTGCCTGAAAGTTAACATTCTTGCTTTCTATTTAGAAATGTAGAAATCATTTCCAAAGAAGCTATATTTTATTACAACTAGGGCTTGATTTAGAAAAAAAAATGAACTAGAAAACTGGCTCTCTGATATCCCCCAAGTGGTCCTGGATTGCAAAAGGATGCAGGCCAGGCTGAGGGACCCCAATGATGCACAATCAGGGTCAGGGAGGGATTGCGGAAGGGCTCTGGCGTGTGTCTGGCCCCTCTCACCCAGTTCCGATTGGCCAGACCCCAGCAGCAAGCTAACCTATCAGTCAGAGTGTCTGCCCCTTGGTGGTCAGTGTGCACCATAGCGACTGGTCAAATGGTCGAATGAACGGTCAGACACTTAGCATATTAGGCTTTTATTATATAGGATATTTTATGTCTGATTTCTGTTTGGAGATTTACTACAGGCTTTCTGAAAATAAAAAAGGAATTGATATGTGTGACTTCATGCTTCTCAGCTCCAAACTGCTTTTCAGCCCACACCCTAATGACAATCAAGCATGATTTTTCCAATGCATCACTGTCCAGCACCCACCCAAATATCTCCACTTGCCAATTATGCCAAGGTCGTCTTCATTCTTAGCAACCTTTCTTAGAAAGACTGCTGATCTCTGAAGTGTTTCCTGCATCACATGGGATTTGAGTAACATTTGAATTTTTTAAATGGGCAATTTGGACCATCAAGAAGTTACATTTACTGTGTATTGACATTGTGTTTTCATAGCTTTATAGAGAGGCATTTCAGTGAAAATTTTTACGGAAGGAAACTGTGTGACTTTTGACCTACCTACCTGTAATCATTTTTTATTCCTATATGCCTGGGAGTGGTGCAGACTAAGCACTAGTGATGATGACGAGGACCAGGAGAACCCAAAAGCAACTTCCAAGGAACCAAGAGCCTCAGAACAGAAGACAATGAGAATAGCTCATAAGATGCCAGTATGGGTAGATGACTTTTTAAATAATGAAATAAATGATTTTCTACTGATACCATTTCAATCCCTTGGAATTTTGATGCAAGCCTGGCATGGGTGAAACAGTATGTCAAGTTTAGGTATCCATTGCATATTGGAGCACTGACCTATGAACCAGGAGGTCATGATTGAATTCCTGGTCAGGGCACATGCTCAGATTGTAGGCATGCAAGTATGGGGTGTGCAGGAGGCAACCAATCAATGATTCTCTCTCATCATTGATATTTCTATGTCTCTCTCCCTTTTCCTTATTCTCTGAAATCAATAAGATATATTTTTAAAAACCTCCCTAAGAAGTTCTTATGCAAATTTAACTTTAATAACCATTGGAGTAATCTAAGTGCAAATAAGACACTACTCGGTTTTATCACTTCAGGAAAACTGTGTTCTGTCCTTATGCTTATACTTTAAGAGAGATGTAAAATGTAGGCTGCATTCAAAAAAAAAAAGCAACTATTAGGAAAATGAATGAGGAATGTCCATCAGGAATGTCCATGAGGAATGTATGGAGAGTGGAAAATTTTTCTTAGGAGAAAACTCAGAGGGACCTTCATGGATTTGTTATATAATAGAACAGTTAAGTAAATTACAGTTATTCATTTAGCTGGTATTCATGAATTTTCCATAAACATCCATTACTAAGCAGTTAACAGAGATTACTGTGAAGATATAGAATAGAATGATTATATATATATATATATATATATATATATATATATATATATATATGAAGAGCCAGGGGCCGTCACATCCAAAACAACCGAACAGATGACCGAACAGGCTGAGTAGGGCAACAAGGCCGGCAGGGGGTAAGTGAGAGATGACCAAACTACTGAGCAGCAGGCTGCATGGGGTGACCAGGCCAGCAGGGATGTTAGTGAGGGACAACCAAAACGACTGAGCAGCAGACTGCGTGGGGTGACCAGGCCGGCAAGGGGGTTAGTGAATGGTGTCCAAACAAATAAGCAGCAGGCTGCATGTGGTTACAAGACTGGCAGGGGGGTTAGTGAGGGGCGAGCTAACAAATGAACAGCGGGCTGCGTGGGGCGACCAGGGCAGCAGGCGGGGGAGTGAGGGACAACCAGGCCAACAGGGAATGCATTTGGTGGCAACCAGTATGGCAGGGGGGCCAGTGAGGGGCGACCAGGATGGCAGGGGGGCAATTGGGGGTGACTAGGCCGGAGGAGGGGTCAGTTGGGGGCAACTAGGCCAGCGGGGGGAAGTTGGGGGCAACTAGGACAGCAGGTGGGCCAGTGAAGAGCAACCAGGTCAGCAGAGCGGGCAGTTGGGGGCAACCAGGATGGCAGGGGGGACAGTTAGGGGTGACCAGGCAGGCTGGCACATGAGCAGTTAGGAACCAGTGGTCCTGGATTGTGAGAGGGATGTCTCAGATTGGAGAGGGTGCAGTCTGGGCTGAGAGGACACCCCCCTCCCCCGTGCACGAATTTCATGCACCAGGCATCTAGTAATGGTACAAAATTACACACCATTTTTTTTTTGTCCAAGGTGAACCTTAAAGAACACCAGAAGAAAAAATCTAACGTGATGAATTCTTTTATTTGGATAATGTTAGTGCCATCACTTGATTTTTACAAAATAATCTTTATTTTTGAATATTTTCTCATATGGTTCAATTACTTTCAGCATTAATAAAAAAAGGAAATTACCAGTTATCTCTAAGAAAAAAGTCTACTCCAGATGCTAACCTATTTTATGATCTTTTCTAGTATAGGCAGATATGAGGAATGATATAAAAGGATTTGGAAGTAAATTCAGACTGGATTTAGAAAAAATTGTTTCTGGATCTCAACAGACTATCATAAAGTACAACTATTAAATCATATGTTCCAAGTTTTACTTTGAAAACTTTGTTCAAGCAAATGCAGTTGATACTTTTTCATTTCATATTCATTAAGCACCTACTATTTGCTCAGGATGTCTGCACTAATAAAAGAGAAACATGCAAATTGGTGTCACTCTGCTACGCCCACCAAACAAACAGGATGAATATGCAAATTAACCCAACAAAGATGATGGTTAATTTGCATATGCAGGCATGGAGCAAAGACTGAAGACAACTGAAGACTGAAGATGACTGAAGACTGAAGAGGCTTGGCTTCTCTGCTGCAGCCAGAGTGAAGGCCTGGGTCCCAAGTGCTGGAGGAAAACCAGTGCCAGCAGCCAGGGGATGGAAGGCCTATTGCACGAATCTCTTCATGCAACAGGCCTCTAGTATATGTATAATAGCTTTTTGTTGCATTAATATAAGTTTATAAGTCTATGCATTAAAGAAATAATGGTCTGAGTTTAAATGTGTGCATTTAGAATATAGGACTGAAAGCAAAACACCTGTTTTAAAAAAGAAAATATAAAAATTAAAGAAGCAACTCTATTATAATAAAGAAAATATTCCCAGAAAATTATACTGGTTTGCATTGCCTGGAATTGATTAATGTCATTGTGTTCCTAGGTAGGCAGAGGAAAAGCTATTTCAGAGGCTCTGCATGGCTAAAACTAGCAACTGGAGGGGGCTACTTCTATGGCTTCGGTAGGGCCCCCTCTTGAGGGCATTTATTACCTCTCCTTCCAACTTGGTGCTGCGAAGTCTCCACTCAGAAAAATAATGCAGCAGCACATTTTGAAAGTATGGAACGATCACTCTTCCTAATAATACATTATTTGGCATCTTTGAATATATGGCTATTGCAAATGGTTCATCTGAAATTTTAACAGGTTCTTTTTCTCAATTCAAAATCACATTGAATAGTGGAGAGAGAACTGCCACATTTGAACATTTGCCAGTGCTAAGGTGAGCCACTATTTTTCCCAATAAAGTATTGTTTTATCATATATTCAGTGTGTATTAGGAGTGACATCTTTATAGTGTATCTGGGCAGGATATAACATCTAGAGCTGTAATAATTGCTTTTTCTGTTATAAAAGCTATTAACACTCCGGTGTGGGGTGAATTTCCCGCCAAAATATAAGATGGCTCTGTCTTTTGGTTTTGTTCCATCCACCAAAAGGGTGGATTACAAACAAATATTTGGTAATACGCAGTTACAATCGGCCCGAGTTTACACGTTTCCCGCACTCCACCGCAAATCTATATGAACCGAGTTAAAGACGGCTCCCGCGGAGTACGCGCAATTCACACGAGCCGACTTAACTCGTTTCCCCCACTCCAAGTGTTAAGTGCATATTAATATTACTAAATAATGTGATAGTTATACTGGTTGTATGGGGATTTTTTTTATTAATTATTTTATCCACTTTATAATATGTGGTATTAGGAGCAAGAAAAACAAATAAAAAGTAAAAATGGTCACCTTTTCCATCTGATAGTTTGTGATTTCTAAAGTCTCTAAGTGTATCTTGAGCCCTGTTTCATATCACAATATAGAATATTATGTTATTTACAAACTTAATATCTTCTTAACTACTTTATAAAATATAATTATAGCTTTGACTTAGTAACTTTTCCATAAATTTTTGTGTTTTATATTTTGCATTTGCCTATTATGGAATTTAAGTTATTTTTAAATTTTCTAAAATAAAATTGATTTTGATCACTATAACTTTTACTATAATCAGTTTTGTGCATTTTAGAGAATTTTGGAAGTTTTTATAGTCATCATGGAAACACTTATTTTTGTAACTATAAGACATCATGCCTGTTCTTTAACTCACAGTAATTTATATCATCCATCTATCACATTTTCTATTCTTTATAAGTCATAATATAAAGAATCCTTTCCAGAGAGTCCTTCATCCCAGTTACATACTCAAGGGAAAAGCCATGCATGTGCAGATTACATGGCACCATGCTCAAGATCGCTCTTTTAATTTTCTTTCTTTCTTGAGCATATTTATAGGCAGTTTAATTTGCATTAAACTATTTTGACTTATGTAAGAGTAATCACCAATTTCTTTTTCATGAAGTTTCTAGGATAAAATTTGATTCTTTAAATTCCCCTACCCTGTAAAAGAAAAATTTTGTACTGAGCACGTTAAACAGCAAGACAAGTTTTGTTCAAACTCCTGCAGTAGAAAAGTGAGACTTCAGTAATAGAATGGAGTTTCACTCCACTGAAACAAAAGATGGAAGGTCTTTTAAATGCCAGAAAAAGTGTGGGAGGACTTTGGAGAGGGAAGTTTACTGTAGTCAGTGAGATTAGGCCACTTCTTTTTGCTAATTATCCTTGATCAAAGTTAGTCTCCCCCCCAGTTTCCTCATCTGTATAACTATTGCATAAAGTTACTGTGAAGATTAAATAGTACAAGTGCTTGATACAATACCTGGTAAGGAGTAAGGGATCAATAAATGTTAGTTTCTATAAACATTATTAAATATTACTATTGTATAAGTACAAATAGAGGTAGAAGTTGCCTGATCCATATCTTACTTGAAAACTGGTGGCAATAAGAGATTTCCAATTTTTGTTTTCCATTTCCCCTTATTGTTTGCTATGTACATGTGCTATTCTTAGCCCATGCTCCTTTCTTTTTTATTTCTTCTATGTAAAGGATAATTATTTGAAAATGTGTCATCTTTAAAAGCAAAGCAATCATCAGATAAATGTGAATTCTTTTATTTTCAAGAACAGGTGAATATCTTTTTTCTTCTGATTTCTATTATGAGAGACTTGAAGAAAACTTGTGTTTGGGGCATTTTCTGTGATTGGTAATTCTAGCTGTTATCCTCTTAAGAACTATATAGACTTCCAGGCTTCTATGTTTGGTAGCAAGATCTGTGCCAAGAAATATGGTTAAGTCACTTGAGAGAATGTGTAATATATATATATATATATATATATATATATATATATATATATATATGTATATGTATGTATTTTAAATTACAATTTAACAGAGTTTAAGAAAACAAGTGAGCTTGACAATGTTAATCTTATAAGCAGCTTGATTGCATGCAATTTTATTCTCGTTGTCAAGTGATGTTAGATTTGTCTATAATAACCAACTATAATGATTTTATTCCCTTTCTAGAGAAATAATAATGGCAGTATTATAATATTTCATCTGAGTAAAATATAATTGGACAGAACTTTACATGGAGTAAGTCGTGTGAGGTATATATAATATATTTCCTCCCTGAAGAAAAGAATATTAGTACATATGTAGGTATGGATGGATAAATTTGTACCCTGTTTTATTACCAAACAAATGGATTTATCCATTCAAAGGTGTCTGGGATAAAAAGATTTAAAAACACATGTGAAAATTGAAAGGAATAATGATTAGAAAAATAAGGTGAAGGTAGTGATCATTTAACACACAAAGTATAAGTAATAAGGTCCTATAAACTTCATTCCAGTTGGCCAATGTGTTTAACCTAATAGTTACATAAATTTTACTGACTCTCTTAACACATTTTTCAAAATACAGAAATTATCTAACCTGAAAAATATTCCATGTGTCTCCCCACCATCACCCCATGAGCCAGAAATGTGTTTTTATGGAGTTTTGCTTGTTTTTGGTTTTGAAAGAGGGAATGATACTGTATGGCTAAATTTCAAGTTTGTTCTGAAAGTAGAAGTTTTCATGTACTTTGAACTTTCTAAACTCCAAGAAACAAGAGATGGCATAAATTATTTTCTGGAATAAATGTAGAATTGTAGAAAATCTTAAGTCACGAAAAATAAAATGAATTAAATAGAAATGAAAACAAAATAGAAACGATTGAGGTTGAATTCTATTCAAATAGAACAAACTTGCTTTTCATTTTGCCATATTCTGAGTCTTATTAATGTATATCCTGGTTACTTCCAACTCCCACCATTTCAAATAACCTTGGAATGAATACCTTGATATATATGTCTTATGGGCCTGTGTGAAGATTTCCTTGGGAAAATGCCAATTGTAGAATTGCTGTGTCAAAGGGTATCTATATACTTAATTTGACTAAGTAGTAACAGATGGCTAGGCAGATTGCTGCTGATGTCTACACTGCTTCCAGCAGCGCACAGAGGCTCCTATGTCACCATATCCACGTGGTTCTTTTTTTTTCTTTTTAAAAAATTCTTTATTGTTGAAACTATTACATTTGTCTCCTTTTTCCCCCATTGACCTCTCCCTGCCCGCTCCCCCCCCCAGCACATGTCCCCCCCCCCTACTGTCTGTGTCCTTTGGTTATGCTTATATGCATGCATACAAGTCCTTTGGTTGATCTCTTACCCCCCCTCCCACCCTCCCTTTCCTTCCCTCTGGGGTTCAATGGTCTGTTCAATGCTTCTATGTATCTGGATCTATTTTAGTTCATCAGTTTATGTTGTTCATTATATTCCACGTGGTTCTTTTTATATGTCACATATTCTTGGCCTTGTTTCCCCAGCAATACCAAAGGAATGGACTATGTTTCATATCTTTAAAATGGCCTCCATTTGAAGTTCTAGGAATTATTAAACTGGGAATGATTTCCCTTTAATCCTGGCATGCAAAAATCAACCAACATTCAAACTATGTCCAAGTAATCAAATGTCTTGCTAGGTACAGCTGGTGTTTAGTGAATGTTTTTAGAGTTAAGCAATGTTCTCCATCAAACCCAACATAGGCTGCTTTTACTTTGGTTTGATTTTATCTCTGGTTTGTTTCCTTAACTCCATACAACTAAATGTAGTGATTAATTCATCCATTATTTGTTCTTATAATTAAGACATAATTAAATTGGTGAAAATAAGTATTATACTTCTATACCTGTGCAATATGAATGTCAGGGATCATGCAGATTTACTATTATGGTGTTGGAAGTTAGTATAATAAAGGTGGTGATGCTCTTGTAATATATGTTGTCACGCTGAGCTCAGAGTCTGACTTTTATGGTAAGAGGTCTTCTAATGCAGCAGTTCTCAACCTGTGAGTCGCAACCCCTTTGGGGGTCGAATGACCCTTTCACAGGGGTCCCCTAAGACCATCGGAAAACACATATATAATTACATTTTTTTGTGATTAATCACTATGCTTTAATTATGTTCAATTTGTAACAATGAAATTGGGGGTCACCACAACATGAGGAACTGTATTAAAGGGTCGCGGCATTAGGAAGGTTGAGAACCACTGTTTTACCATCTGATAATGTTTCACATATTTCTTGGGGAAAGGATAGTCAAAGTACATCATTTAAATGTGCTTCTGGATATTTTGATGTGATACATTTTTAATCATTTGCCTTCCTATTTGGTCACGTTATCATGAAGAGTATAATGTTCAGGAGTGACACTGAATGGTCCACCCATTGTATGGTTGGGATGTGGGAAACTGTTTATTGCCTTCACTATCTGATAAGCATAGACAGAGAAAAGAGAAACCCCCCCCCCCCAAGGCTCGGTGCCTTTGAAGCCCTAGCAAAGGTCAGAGCTAGGCGCCACCTCTGTTTGTCCAGACAGCGGTAGCTGAAACTACTCCCCCATTTATTATTATGTAAATCCTTGCTGATGGGCTAGTCTGCCTGTTAATGGGGGGTCGCCTGCCTAAGGGCTATGCTATGGGTGCATCCCAGATGAATAAAAGCTTGGTGAGGCCTGAGCACTGGAGGAAGTCCTTCCCCTTGAGTTGGACTTGCTCGCCTGGTCCCCCAATATTTCCAAATTATCTCTTTTCATATTCATTTGTGTGCGGCTCTGCTTCCAGTTCCTGAACCCTGACCCACGCGGGACGTGGGAAGGAAACACCCAACATTGGGATTTTCTTTTCTCCCAGGCTTGATGATAAGATCTCATTCCAGGTGTACTTCAGAGCTGAGCTTTCTTTGTTCTTTGCAATAATACTGGGTAAATAGCAGGAACTCAGTAAATACCAACTGGCTAATTGAAAAAAGAAATCCACTTTCCTTTGATTATGTAGAAACTGTTTTTCTTCAGCTCTTTATGGAAACCAGATATTCATTGAATGTTTTGCCACATTTCAGCCTTGCACTTACATGTGTGCACACTTCTTTTATGCCATCTGTTGTCTTGTTTTCCTTGTTCAGCTGTTTATATTGGCAAAGAAGATAAACTGAAAGCGATAGATTAGTTGTATTCCATCTTATAGCAATTACTCTATTTTTGATGTTTTGCCAAACACACACACGCATATAGATATATACAGACACAAAAATCCTAAATAAAATATTCTGTCACATTCTTCTCTTTTAAATATTTGTAGCTAATGTTTTGGGATGGAGATAGGGACAGGAATGAGATAAAGACAAAAATTGAGTAAAACAGCAATAAATTATTTGTTTTGAATGACCATCTCTCTTCAGATTATTCATTCAATGGTATTGACATAAGCCTTCCTGTGTTCTAAATAATCTATGGCATACTGTTTATTGTTCTGTTGCTTACACTTGACCATGTGTCCTTAAAGACATGACCATAATAGGTATTTTGCATCCCAGGGAATTTTTTCCCTATTCATAATTTTGTCACCCAACAGGGGTAAGGGAGACATATCCTGGCCCCATCCTCACGACACATCAAGAAAAGTGGCTTTTGCATTCCTTACTTTTATGGTGATTTGAGGGACTACAAAGAGTGGCTTTTACATTTCCTACTTCCATGGTGACTTGAGGGTATCATTGTTCTGCAAAATAAATTATTTAGAAATAAACTGATGTGAGATATAGGATTTTCCTTAAAATACTCTAAGAAAAATAAATGAAAGGAACTAATATAGCAAAATTGGCAAAATATTGAAAATTATTGATATGGGGTGATAGGCATATGGGTTTTATTGTACTATTCTCTCTAATTTTGCATATATTTGAATTTTATGATAAAAATTTAAAACAAATGGTCTCTGAAATACTTCCTACTCAAAATATTTTTATTGGAGCCAGGATTTTATAAATAGGTAATTTGTTTCAGAGATATTAAGAAGTTCACTAGTATCCCCAACATTCCACAACAGCATATAAAACATAATGGGAGAACCTGGCCACAGAACCTGGCTGGAGATCCTGGCTAGAACCTGTCTGGAGAACCTCGCTATGCTGATCAACTGAACGTTGTCTCCGTGTCATTCCTTCTTTGTCGACTCCGTCCACACCTTTGGGAACCCCTGGACCTGCTGGGGCTGGACCCCAAGAGATGGCGCCCGAACAGGGACCCTTAGCCAACCCAGAGGGCACAGCTGACTCCTCCCCGGACACCGATACCACCATCAAGCGCGGCCCTGATGGACCCTTTGTTGCAGCCCTTCAACTCGCTGACGCTTCGGGAAGCCCGTTGCCAATGACGCCGCCTGCTAGCCAGATCAACAAGGACAACCAAACCACCGACTTGAGGACAGCTGAAATCCCTTGACTGAAGAGGCCAGCAACCTTCTACAGGAACAAGGCTCCTTGTGCACTCCATCCACTATGTTTATAGCTATGCTCGCTATCATTGCTTGTCAGTCTTCTTCCGAGTCTTAAACAACCCAATCAGAGAGGTGGCTGCTGATTTACATGCGCTATCATTTAAAAAATAAAAAGGGGGAATTTGCCGGAAGCTGGTCCATCCTTGCTGCTTGACACAGTCGCTGCAGGGAAGAAACATCTGCACAGCATATGTTTCAAGGGACCTGGGGTATATGGCATACTGTTCTTAATATGTTTACTCCCCTTCTTGGCGCTATGTGTTTTAACTAAGGTCACCTCTCCGAAAAAGGTTGTTTCCCCAGGTAGGGATTTTTCCCTGAAGTTAGGGAGGGAATAAAACCCCTTAACTAAGTGCCAGGCGGGTAGTTAACCACTTTAACTACAAACAATCACGCTTAAGCTACATAATCTTTACTCCCTGGAATGGAGATAAGAAACGCCCTAACCTTTGGAATAGAAATTAATAGGATTAAAATCAACTGGTATAAATACAGATGTAACAAGACAATAAAACACAGAACCTGGCCACAGAACCTGGCTGGAGATCCTGGCTAGGCTGCTGATCAACTGGAAAAAAAAAAAAACATAATGGAAGACAGAAAATATAATTTAATCTCATTTATAAATTAAAATTAACATTGAACTGTAAAAAATATTCTAAACTATGATTTATCTAAAAATTTTAACCAAATTTTTATTCACTGTGAATAAATAATGTAAGTAACTGAGTAAATTATGTCTGTACATTTAATTATTGTACAAATGGATATCCTATAATTCCATTAGCAGAATGGAGCATAGATTTTTTTCTAAATGAAGCCTAACAAAATATATTTAAATAAGAATAAATATGTGATTTCACTGATCAATAGAGTAACTTTTAAACTACATATTACTATATATTTCATTAACAAATCTAAATACTGAAGACTCAAGATTTTTTTTAAAAATTCTTATTTATTATTTATCTTCATATATGTATATAGATGCATAAGCATAGATATAAATTATGTATAAATATGTAGAGAGATAGGTATAGATATAAATTATGTAATAAATATATAGATATGTAATTGTGTAATGAAGCAATAAGGAACCATTAGCTGAGTAAGTTCCGAATCATGAGTCACTTTGATGATAAAACATAGAAGAGAGAGAGATGAGATCATGGATATAACTTTTTTGAAAATGGTCTCATCCCATTAAATACAGACAAGCCAAACATTATAAGTAGGACAATTAGGTGAAGAAAAAAATATTTGGGATTTGGTACAAGGACACATAGTCTTATTAATCTTTGAAAATCTAGGGAAAATTATAAGGGAAAAAAATTAACTTAGTAGTGTATCCATAATTCCATGAGGCTACTTCCTCTTGATAACAAAAAAAACATCTTGATATAGAGGAACAAAATTAGATCAGAAAAATCATGGAAATGGTGACCAGCTTTTTGTTTTTTATATTGTCATATTTGTTTCCTGGTCTCAAACATTTTTTTTGTAGTTGCTATTTTTTTTTTATTTCTGTTTTGTAAACTCTTCTCTTTTTTTTCTATATAATCTCATGAAAGTTTGAGCTTGACCTTGCCCATCGCCCACGTGAACCACACTAAATGCAATCTCTGGCCTTTTTTTTCATCCTCAAAGATGAATTAAACCCCACATTCTCAACTGAGCTTAACTAGAAATGATCACTTCCTCCTTAAACATTAATTCTCTCAACCAATACTTTATGCTTGTTTCTTTATATTTCCAAAAGCAGTGTTTTTCAAACTTTTAAAATACGTTTACACATATACCAGACTGCTTCATATATAAGTGTTGCCCTCCTGGGCTTGTGTAGTGCTTCGCCTAAACATCCTTACACAATGCCTGCAACTCAAATACAAGTTCCTTGAGCCAGCACTTATTCTTACTACATTCTCAGGGAGGAACCAGCCTCATAGATGATGGCAATGAGTAAGGAGATGACTAAAGAAGCATGAGGTTGGCTCTTCACAATGCCATAGGTGCTGAAAGTAGACAGTGAAATTCAATGTGTTAGGGCATGACTGCTCAGTACTTACAGTTCACAAAATAGCAGGAGCACCAACATGGCAGCACCAGTTCCTCTGCCCTAAATACCATAGTGAGACACAATCGGCCAGAATGGTGACAATGCACATAGGGCATTACACTGCAGCTAAGAAAACCAGGCCAAGGTCTCAGCAGTTTTGTAGCAAACAACTAACAAGATAGTCCCCTCCCCTGAGGAACAATCAGTTGCTTGGCAGTCATACTTTGGTCACTTTCACCTAAACAGTTGCCTACACAGGGGATGATAGTTATGCCTTGTAATTTGACACACTCAACAAGGACATGCATTGATGCCTGTTGCCCATGACAGACCACCTTTCCCAGCAAACTTGTAATTCAGTATGGTATTGCTTAATTTATTCCATTTTGATAAAATGCTGTCAAGGCCAAATCAGTTGATGTCATGACCCACTAGTACATACAATTCGCGATTGGAATTCGCTGGCTTTTGTATCTAGTACATGCCTTGCAGATTCTGATCGAACATGCCATTATTAAATACTAAATATTTGCCACATACATTCAATGCTGAGTAGGCAATGTGTTAAAGGAGAAAGATCATGGGATTTATACTAACAATAATTTAAGTCTCCATTTTGCTTCATATTTAGTAATTGTACAGTACTTTGTTTTGTAGTACCTGTTGTGAAGCTAAAACATAATACTCTGGGTAAGGTGCCTTATAAAATGCCTGGTAGTTGCCAGATATTAGTCTTAAAATAATCTGACTCCCATGGATTTGTTTGCAGCGAAAAATTACAACTTAAAGAAGGAAATATTGAAGAGCTACTCTAAGAAATTGCATGAAAATTGAAATTATTGACTGAACTCTTGAACTTAGAAAGAATAAATCATGTGTACCGAGAATTTACTTCTCTCTCTCTCTCTCTCTCTCTCTCTCTCTCTCTCTCTCAAAAAAAAAAAACCCACAAAGGAAAACAAAAAAACAAAACCACTCTTAGATTTTTAAAAGTTAATTTGTGTTGCCTTATATGTGTTGGAAGACAGAGTCAATCCAAATATTGTATTTGCTTTTCTTTATACAGAAATGAATCTCAATGTGTCTCCTCTACTGACTGAGTACCATGACAATGTGAAAAAATATATAAATTTTACTTTATAGTGCAGAATCATGCTGGAGTGTACATGAATCTATTGCCTAGTAAAACTGCTTTGCTATGACAAATTTTTATGATTATCAGCCTGGTCACATTTGGCTATAATTTTTATTTTGCAATGTTCGGTTTAGCTAGTGCACTGTCTTTGTTATCATTTATAAGTGATTATGCTAGCTTATTTCTATAGTTTCTTGAAAAACATGGAAGCCAAAATATTTTTTTAAATAGCTATTTTCTCATGTCTCCTAGGTAAGGCATATCCAAAGCATGACAAAATAAGACCATTATTTTTTAAATATATTTTTATTTATTTTAGAGAGGAAGGTAAGAGGAAGAGAAAGATAGAAACATCAATGATGAGAGAGAGAGAGAGAGAGAGAGAGAGAGAGAGCCTGTAACCCAGTCATATGCCCTAACCTGGAATCGAACTGTGACCTCTTGGTTCATAGGTCGACGCTCAACCACTGAACCATGCCAGCTGGGCTAAGACCATTCTTTATAGTAAATGTTACTGAAAAATACTTAAAGCATCCTATAATAACACTATTGAGGTTACTATAAAACTGGAGTTGATCAAGTAAATAGTGCTATTATATCCAGTATGCCTGCGGTCTTAATAATTAAAGCCCAGAAATGTAAACCTAAAATATTAACTACTACCAAAAGATAAAGTGAAGATCATTATAAAAATAGTGCAGAAGCCCTGGCCTGTACTGTTCAATGGTTAGAGCATAGGCCTGTGCACATGAGGTCATAGGTTGATTCCTGGTCAAGGGCATATACCTGGGTTGCAAGTCTGACCACTGCCCTGTGGTTAGGTGCCTGCAGGAGGCAGCCAATAGATATGTCTCTGTCACATGGATGTTCCTCTCTCCTCATTCTCTCTCTTCTCCTCCCTTCTCCCTTCCACTCTCTAAAAATCAATGGAAAAATATCCTCACTCCTCTGGTGAGGATAAAAAAAATAGTGCAGAGAAAGGTGTGTTTTTTTCCCCAAAAAGAAAATAATCATGTAAAACTATGTATTCACTTAAAAAACTTGGTTTATTCCTCTTTATTCAGGAAGAAGTGTTGAGGTTAAACAAGATAAAGACTATTGAAGAATATAAGGAAAAAATGATTTAGCATTAGTAGTCATGCTAATGGCATCAAAATATAAAATTTTAATATTCTGTTCTTCAGGCACTTATAAATAAATCATTTAATGACAAAAGTTCATATTTTAGCAATCAGGGATATCATATGGAAAAAATATTGATTTGATGCTCGATCTGTATGTCACCCTACATCTAATATTTTTGAGTAGGCATGAAATCATTTTGAACCTATTAAAATAGACAAAGGTGACAAACAGTTGATTATATGAAATGCAGTCTTTGAGTCAACCTGTGACAATTTATGATTGCGTCTTGCATGATATGTTTTCAATGGAAACTAAGTCATAGAGAATATTAGAATATATATTAAAATAGTTTAGTCCATATCCCTTGAAAAGAAATGTGGGACATAAGTGAAATGGCTGAAGTCCTCCAACTAGCTATTGAGAGAGCCAAGACTTAAATCTAGATAAGCGTTTATTCCACTTTACAACTATGCATTATTTAAATCATACTTTTATTCTGATCATTTTACAAATATTTTCAAACACCTGCAATGTGCCAGTCCCCGTGCTAGCACTTGGGGATAATAATAGAAAAGATGGGGTCTGCCACCTAGAGAGATTGTGCTTTAGTAAAGGAGAGAGCTAAAAATAGAAAGAAAAAAGACATTATTATGGTTGAGTGTGGTGACAGTTGTGCTAAAAGTCATCAAAGGTTCCTAGGATTGTGCCCAGTACCTTTGACTAGTAGGTAAGTTTGAGGTTTCACTTCAGTTGGATCCATCTTAACTGCATTGTTGCTTTTTAAATGATCTTCCCACTCATAGTTTGACTTTCCTCCTGATCTGTCCTCCACATTACCCCCTGGGTAGTCTTTCTAAAATCTGAAATCTGGTCAGAGCCATTGCCTGCATGAGCACCTTCAGTGGCTCGCCATCTCTTCAAAATGAAGTTCAATTTTTTAAAATGTATTTTATTGATTTTCCTACAGAGAGGAAGGGACAGGGACAGAGAGTTAGAAACATCGATGAGAGAGAAACATCGACCAGTTGCCTCCTGCACACCCCCCACTGGGGATGTGCCCGCAACCAAGGCACATGCCCCCGACCGGAACCGAACCTGGGACCCCCCAGTCCTCAGGCCGATGCTCCATCCACTGAGCCAAACCGGTCAGGGCATGAAGTTCAAATTTATGAGACCTTTCATGATTTGGATTCAGTCAACCACTCCAGCCTAACTTCCTGCTACTCTTCCAGAAACATCCTTTGGTGCAGCATCATAGAACTATTTACTTACCTAGAGGTGTGGGTGAATGAAGTTGGAATCATTCTAGCATGAAGGCCACTGTTAACTCTGTGAGGTTGGAAGCAAAGTAACCTGTATAAAATAACAGGAAAAGTGGCAGTGTAGAAGGACCGTGGGAGAAGTTAATTTACAATAGCGACCCAGAAGATAGGGAGATTGGACCTGCTGGAATGTTTAGTCAGTCAGTGGTAAGCTACAGTTGGGGTTAAGAGTTTCTTCATTTCTCTAACACTTTATGGTTACACCTTGTTTAAGCTTGAAAACCTGAAGGTTTTCTAAAATTCATATACTAAATTGCTTTCTACTAACTGTCCCTAGGGTTCCAGAGATTATTATATTGGGTGTAAATAAATGGATCTTCACTTTTTTATATAAAACTCATTTTGACCAGTTCAACATTAAAAGAACAAAGAGAAATTAGGTACTTAATGGAAAATTAAAAAGAAAGGACTATTTTGATTTTAGGTAGTTTCTTTTCCTGCTTTAATTGTGTGTGAAGAAACTTTAAAGCACATACATTTAAAAGAGACTATAATTTGTTTGATGATAGCTTTAATCCTGAGTTAACTGACAACTAACTTAATTGAATAATATGTTTGAAGCTTACCTTACAAACTGCCTACATGGTTGAAACTTAAACACTATTGTATCTTTTTATTTAAAAAATATTTTTAAAATATGTTTTTATTGATTTCTGAGAGGAAGGGAGAGGGAAAGAAATAGAAACATTAATGGTGAGAGAGAATCCTCAATCAGCTGGCTCCTGCACGCCCCCTACAGGGGATGGAGCCAGAAACCCGGACATGTGCCCTAACCTTAATAAAACTGTGACCTCCTGGTTCATAGGTTGATGCTCAACCACTAAGCCACGCCAGCTGGGCACCACTATTGTGTCTTACATACAGTTGCTTTATTTTACTTTTGTCATTTGATTTTTTTTTTGCCATTGATGTTGTGCCATTTGAATTTTAGATAATAATTCTCTATAAGTAAAAACCTGCCTGATGTGAAAGATATTCACATGTCTAACATATCTAAATAAATTTAAAAATTGCACAGTGTTAGTAAATTTTGGAGACTTTTATCTTTACCTTATCTTGATGATAGGTGTAGTTCAAATTGAATAAGGAGAGAAATAAAATAATCAAATTATAATTTTGAGCAATGCTGAATCCTTGCTGACATAGAACTTTTAAAACATGGCTTTATTGCCAAACCGGTTTGGCTCAGTGGATAGAGCGTCGGCCTGCGGACTCAAGGGTCCCAGGTTCGATTCAGGTCAAGGGCATGTACCTAGGTTGCGGGCACATCCCCAGTAGGGGGCGTGCAGGAGGCAGCTGATCGATCTCTCTCATTGATGTTTCTAACTCTCTGTCCCTCTTCCTTCTTCTCTGTAAAAAATCAATAAAATATATTTTAAAAAATAATAATCATGCTTTTCATATAAAAAAAACATGGCTTTATTGCGGTAATGAGAGTGCTACTCTTGGTTGCAGCAGGGAGTTTGGAAACTGATTGTGGCTATGTGAAAATTGTAAATGTCAGATCTCAGTTTAATTGTGGTGGAAATATGTGTTAGCTCATTCTGAGTATTATACAGCTGTGCACATATTGGCAGAGTGGAAAATCTAACATAATATTACCAATACTTAGATGTTCTGAGGTTCTTGTTTTTAAAAAAACACCTTGAATTAAAATTCTGTATAGGAAAAAATAAAGGTTAAGATGCACTGTCTAAATCAGGGTTTTTCATCCCTTGCTGCATATTAGAATCACTTAGGGAGCTTTTAAAATAATCTCATATTGGGCCCACGCCCAGGTATTCTGCATCAAATGGTCTGGGGTTATGCCTAGGCATTAGCATTGTTTTTTTTAAATAAACTCAATGTGTAATTCTGCTGTGCAACTCAGGTTAAGAAGCATTGGTTGACATAGATGAATGTAAATTTCATATATTTTAGTTATAAAAAATAAGGTCGAAAACTATCCAATCTTATTAGAATTTTTCCTTGCACAACCATTATGCAGTTATGTAGTTAACAAAAATTAAGTGGGCTACCTGCAGTTTTATGATTATACTGGCCAAACACATCTTCCAAAGATAAATGAAATGAAGGCAAAACCAGATAAAAGGATATTTCACTCTGTCTTTTGTGATTTTACATGTACTTGACTAGTACTACTAATGCTCGGTAGAACGAATCATTCTGACAGTACATTTTTATATACCTTGTGAAGGTCTCATAAATAAGGCATGGGTGAAATTATGTGGGAGGAATATTTATCTTGAAACCCAAACTCCCTAAAGCAAGGGGTTATATATTACATATATTATAGCCAATATGCCAAAACAGTAATATATATACACAAATACATATACATACACACCATATGAGATATGGTATACCATAACCATACTTCTTCAGCTCTCTGGACTATAAAAATTGTACACATATACATATTTTTCACCAAACAAATATAAATTCAAATACAAGCAAAGAAACAGTCTGTTCTTAAATAGTTCTCCAACATTTTAGTATAGCTGTATTACCTACCTGCAAGGGTTAGGTTTTGCCACTATTAAGGATACATTAAAGAATGTGAAACCCAAACACACACACACACACACACACACACACACACACACACACACTCCCACACTCACAGAAATATCATTTATTTTGAGGTCATAAGCCTTTGTTCATATATTATGTTTTCCTTAATTCTATGAGCCTTAACCTCATTGATAACATTGTGATACCATTATCTGCCTTAATGGGTTCTTGTGGGGTTTAAAGGTTGCAAGAACAATGAAAGCAGGGTAGTATGACTGTTTTGGTACAATGGTTGGTACCTAACAGCCCCTACATTAATTTTTGTTCAATGAATAAAGGAAACATTAGTACATGCAATTGACTGTTTCGCACCTGGTAGAAAGTGTTGCACACCCTTGGTGTTGTGCTCGTTCTTAATGGTATGATGGATTGGTTCATACATATCTTCTTTAAAGCATTCACTTATATTTTTAATATTAAAACAATAAGTAATAGAAATAGAGCCCACATTATTTCAGAATATATTCAAAAATAGCACTCAGTTAAATACAGAACAAAATAGTTAGGTATTGAAATATAAATGGCTTGTACTATAATGTTTTGAACTAGTGGTGCTTATCTAACATTTTCATGTTGGTTTTATTTATACCTGTGCCCCATTAAGTATCAGCAAGGGATAATCAATGTTAAGGTTCAAAGCAGCATTTTTCAGCTGCTCTTGGGAACTGGAAATGCCCGAGGATCTTGTTAAAATGCAAATTCTGATGGGGTGGTGCCTAAGAACATTGTACAATAAATAATGCATCAGACCAGTTAAAAATAGTCAAGGAAGACTTTATGCAAGACTATTGCAATAAGGGAGAGAGGTTGAACTCAACTCCACTGGAACAAAGGGGGAGAGGATTTTAAGTGCTGGGGTCAACTCATGGAAAAGTACTAGAGGACATTGGGTGAGGCAGGATGATTAAAATGATTAGGCCATCTGTCCCTCATCAAAGTTAGGCTTCTACATCCCCAGGGAGACTGAGAGAGAGGGGCCCTAACTGTTTTGATTATTATATTTCAAAGGGATGATGGCTCCCAGGTTCTTGAGAAAGGCATTCTGGGTTGTAGAAGATTTACAGCTCAAAGGGGTAGAGAAAGAATTTACAATCAAAAGTTTTCTAAAGTAAATCCCCTAAGAAAGGAAGATCAGAAGCCTATAGTCAGGGAAAACAAACCTCCAAAGTTTAGTCATGTGGAGGGGAATGAGGTAGATGTCACAAAATGAAATTTCAGCTCATTTGGAAAGTCTGTATTTCTAAAAAGCTCCAAGTTACTGTCAATGTTGATCATCTGCAAAGCACACTGAGTAGCAAAGATATGCACTAATGCATTGATATTTAGGAAATATTCAATATTGATGAGTTATGGTAATGTAGTTTTTTTAGCTTCTAGAGTAAGTAGTGTGTATAGAAGTGTGGTTTGAACTGGTAGATGCCATTATTTGTCTAGATGACCTACTTAAAACACTGGACAGTCTCTCCCCATTAGATGTTATTTGGAATAAGGCAGGTCCCAGGGTCCAGAACACGTAACATTTACCTCATTTCATTATGAGTAAAAGAGTGTTCTAGTGACGTTCTAGTGTTATATTTTATTTTAATTATTTTCTCTGTCTCTAACAAATAGGGTCACATCACCCATTTTTAACAAAACTTTATTTAGTTTTGGTCAATGATAGTGTAAAAAGTACAATTAAATAATACACATATTTACTACCTAATAAAGTCAAATTCGTAAATAATCAACTAAATTAGACTGGATATACCAAAATTGTAGAGAATTATTAAAGATCAAATAATAAAGTACTGTGGGGATTATTTTAAAGGTGAATTCTCCAAAAGACATTTTATAAACTAGTTTTCCTAATTTCATATGAGTGGAGATTTTTTTTTAAAATGTGAGTAAAAGTATGTCATTCTAAAATGCAATTCATTAATATATTTCATGTTAACAATGAGGTCTGAAATGCACTAAGAAACAAGTTTAAATTTGTAAAACTAAAAGTTTATAATGATAACCAAACCAAAGGTAAAAAACACACAATTTAAAGCTAAATAAAATAAAGCAATGAATTAATAGGATTAAGAAAGATTTGCCTTCTTTTCATAAAAAGCTAAAAAATCTAAAAATGTGATTTTTTTTTGTAATAATTCAACTGGTTGTATTTGAAATTAAAACACAGAAATTAATATCTTTCTAGGAATGAATGACAAAAAAGAAGACATAATAATAGAAAATACTCCACTTATAAAAGAAAAGAAAGATAATAAAAATGTGATTTTTTTAAAAAAAGAATGGCTTTATATGAATGGAGTTTTTAATTTTTTAAATTTTATTTTATTTCTTCTTTTTATTTTTTTTTCTCATTTTTATTTTTCCCCATTTCCATTTATCCTCCCTATACCCTATTTCACCTCCACATTCCCATTTCCCCTGCAGTCACCACACTGTTGTCCGTCCACTCAAAGGTTAATACAAATTGAAGGATTTAAACAAAAACTCCCTAACATTTTAATTTTTATTCATGAGCTGTTCCATGAGACTAGAAAGTTTAACTTGGTGGCCTCATTTTTAACAGGTAGAGGTACCTCTTCTGTTTGCCTAGGTTAATATAATGGATGAATTCCAATGATTTTGGATGCAGAGTGATAATCAGGTCAATTCCATTTTCCATTGATTTTCAGTAAAATTGTAGATTTTTTCCCATGCATCAAACAACCATTCAAGAATAAATAATTTCAAATGAAAATTGAATAAGAGAAATTAGGATGCAGAACATCATTTAAAGCTTCATGTACTCACAGCCCTTTGCATCACTTCCTCATAATCTCTTAGTTTGCTGCCTCTACTTGCTTCCTAGACAGGGCTGTTTCCTAAAATAATAGCTAACACACACAAGGTAGTATTTTATGTCTGCCACACAGTGTTCTAGAACCTTTCTTCTATTAATATTCATGATTTCTCTGTCGAATGGTTACCATTGAGATCATCAACATCCCCATATTACAAGTGAGAAAACAGACCAAATGATGGCCTTGGCCACTTAGGTAGTAAATGCCAGGTTTTGAGCTTAAATGAGGTAGTCTGACTTCAGAGTTTTCATTTTAAAATATTATTTCTGTTATTTATAGGTAATACAGGCACCGAAAATATATACAAAACAAATTTATAATTAATAAACACCCTTATTACTAATTAAGACAAACACCCTTCTTACTGTCCCTATTGTTAAGAGAAAGAACCTTGCCAGCCACACTAGAAATCTTCATCTTCCACTTGTCTCTTCTTAACCCCCCTAATACAAAATTGAGACTTTTCTAGACTTGCATCCCTACTATTTTTATAGATTTATCACCTGAATAATCATCCCTAAATACTATAGTTTACCTGTGTGTGCATGTATTTACTATAGCAATCACCTCATGTGATTATGGAGGCTGAAAAGTCCCATATCTGCTGTCTGTAAGCTGGAGACCAAGGAAAACCAGTGGTGTAATTCAGTCAGAGTCTGAAGGTCTGAGAACTAGGGAATTGCTAGTTTAAGACCTAGACTCTGAAGACTCTCAAGAACCAGGAGCTCCAATGTCTAAGGGCAGGAAAAAATGGGTCTCCCAGCTCAGGAAGAGACTGGGAATTAACCTTTCCTTCGCCTTTTTGTATTACTCTGCCATCAATGGAATGGATGATTCCCATTGATGAGGGCAGATCCCTGTACTCAGGCTACTGATTCAAATGCTAGTCTCTTCCATAGACACCCTCAGAAATAATATTTTAGCAGGTATCTGGGCATCCCTTAACTCATTCAAGTTGACACATGAAATTGGCCATTGCACCCCCTATCTTTTTTTAAGCAGTTTATTTCTTGAAGAAGCTGGATCATTTGTTCTCTAGAGTTTTCTATGGCCCAGCTTTTTCTGCCTGTGTTTTGGTGATATAGTTCAATTTATTCCACCGTCCTCTGTATTTCCTGTCTACTCTCTCACTTTGCTTGAAGGCCAGTCAGCTTCAAGTTCTTCTTTCTTCCTGTGTTCCTATGGTACTCTGGTCTACTTTGGATGTGCGTGATGACTAACAGAGTTAATCTTCAGTCAATTGTTTCTCCAGTAGGAGGTATGAGCTCACATGTATTAGACTCTGAACAATGGTTCCTAAATGCACATCCAAGGTCAAATTCCGGGGATGACAGAGTATACATGGGTTAAAGCAGAATGAGAACAATAAGGAACATTGTTTTCATAAAGTTATTTTTTCCTTTTAAAGAAGTATCCTTTATGAAAAATAAAAATTTAAATTTTAAAAGAAGCACCAGAAAGTAGTGGTAAAGAAGGCAAAATAAACAATGGACTGTATAGTCAACCAATTTAGAAAAAGGAGTTTCCTTTATTGTGAAATTTCACTTGTCCTACTGTTTTACTATCAGCATTTTCTCTTTGTTGTTACTTTATTTTTATTTTTCTGAAATAAAAAGTTAGAAATGCAATGTCAGCCTTCATTCTGTTTTATTATGCTGATTTACAAAATTCAAAAGGTTTGGAAACATCACTTTAGTCTAAAAGTCCTGAAGAAAATTACAGTTTTAATTTTCATAAAATATTATTGCTCTTAACCAATGCTGCCTGATAAAATTGTTTTTGAATTCGCTAACGTCTGCCTCAAGGAAAGGTACCTATGATTTATTTAAGCTTTTGAATAAAACTCATTCTATCTCAAATGTATCTCACCACTAAAACTGCTATACCACTTGATGGAAAAGAGAAGAGCAACTGTTTTAAATGCAGGAAACTTAAGAGTTCATCTCATTGAAGGTGTGGGGAGAAAGGTGGCTAAGCAGTTCTCCTCTGGGCATTTCTGAATATGTTACTTAATCAGATCACTTCCATTCACACCGCCTGCTGTCTTGAGAGCCCATGCCTTGCTGACAATGCCAATATCAATTCTCAGTGCAGGAACAGCTTTACTTGTTGAGGAAGTTGTTCTGAATTATAGCAATGATTTTTAAATTACTGCGGCTCTTTAGCATAGGCATTAAATAGAGTGATCTGGGGTATTTTCTATTAGTGGGGAAAAAAGGCAATTCAAACATTTTTCTTCCCTGACTTCGCATATTACAATTTTAGTACTCTCAGACTTTGGGACAAGGTCAGTCACAGCCTACTGCTATTTATTGAGCATCCATGACCACTGGCTGACATAGCATTGAATAGAACATTATATTGTTGTTCTAAGCCTTTTTGTCTTAGGGCTAAATGACTCAACCCATCAGAAGAAATTTACAATGGACATATAATTCACCTATTTAGTCCTCATGAGATTGGTTTGTTGTGAAGTTACTGGTGGTAATATCTTTGAGAGGGCAGACCTTCATTTCAAGCAAAAACAGCCTCATCTGAGCCTGGCTGGCGTGGCTCAGTAGTTTAGTGTCTACCTACGAACCAGGAGATAATGGTTCTATGCCCTGTCAGGGCACATGCCTGGGTTGCGGGCTCGATCCCCAGTGTGAAGCATGCAGGAGGCAGCCAATCAATGATTCTCTCTCATCATTGATGTTTCTATATATCTCTCCCTTCCCCTTCCTCTCTGAAATAAATAAAAATATATTTTAAAAAATAGCCCCAACTGAAGATTTCAAAGCATGTCTATATACAGCAAGTTTGTGTTAAGGAAATGGAATGAAACCAACCATTAAAAATGTGAAGATAGCCCTCACCAGTTTGGCTCAGTGGCTGGAGCATCGGCCTGAGGACTGAAGGGTCCCAGGTTCGATTCCGGTCAAGGGCATGTACCTTGGTTGCGGGCACATCCCCAGTTGGGGGTGTGCAGGAGGCAGCTGATCGATGTTTCTAACTCTCTATGTTTCTAACTCTCTATTCCTCTCCCTTCCTCTCTATAAAAAATCAATAAAATATATTTTTAAAAAATGTGAAATAACCCTAGAGTGGCTAAGATGCCCAGACAGACACTATGAGTTTAAAAAAAAAAAGTGAAGATATGTGTGAAAGGGTTTAGAACTAAGTGTGTTATATAGAGGTTTTTAATTAGGAACTTCAGATTATATTGAAGGTTAATATAGTTTGAATGAATGTTTATTTTGAACTCTATAGAAAAGTTAGCACTCTTAATTAGATAATGTGACTTTAGCATCCCCAGGCCATTGGCTCCCCACAATAGCAAAATCTACTTTCAAGTCCACCCCCTTTAGTGTGTCCCTATTCATGTTCTTTCATGTTCATTTAAATAAATATATTGTATATTGTTGTCTCATAGGCAACCAAGGCTTTTAGTCAGCCTCCTGTACCTCCACACCTCTCTTTACACTGCTGGAAACTTGGAAAACTATGTCACATTCTCTCCTGGATCTCCAGGCTTTCTTTCTAACTCTATCAAATGACCATGAGCTAATCTGATGAACTGATTCATACTAAAACTGTTAACAGAAAGTGACTGACCCACAGACAAGGCCATTCTTCAACCACTCAGCTTTTAATTCTAATTTAGCAGTGATACTCCACAGGCAGTGCTGGTGACTGGAGTTTAAAGTCAGAATTGGGTGGGATGACAGCCCGGTGACTAATGGGGCCTGATCAGTCTGATGACTGATATAGGAGACCTTTGGTAGCAGAAGGAATCAGAAAGCCTCTAACTCAACGACAGTCTGAAATAGACGTAGGCAGAGCCTGTGCAATTTCCAGTGACATTTTTAAGAGATCTGTTGTAAATAATCTAGTATTACCAGCTCAGTCTTCCCTGTATTTTTCAGAAAAAAAGATAATATTCTGCTGGAAGTTATTAGAAGCTCTGGTGTCTTAAGCAAAAAACTTGAATTTTGAGACCTGGCTTTTTCCCTTTGGCTATTGCTTTGTAGACAGAATCGTTGAGAAGGAGGATGGAGCAGTTGACGGGGTAGCTACTCTGAAGTTGCTTTTGTTTATTTTCTCACTGACCTGGCGCAGTGTAGGCAGAAGCAATGCATGTTTCCTGACATTGGGCCAGTGATGTATGGCCTGACTTTAAAATGAGAGAACATGTTCTCTATGGGTGTCAGTATAGCCGTGCAAATGCTCTTATCCCATATTGCTCGGTAGTTTGCAACCAGTTCTAACAAAAAGTACCCACCCCGCTGAGTTTGCTGAAGATTGTATATGGGGTTTAGTTTGACCATTTTGGCAAATGAAGGGCTGTGTGAAACCATGAAATTTATCTTATTTACAACAAAGCTTTGTGGTGTCTGTTGGTTGTTCTCCCATCTCCCTTTCTTTAATCGCCGAGGTTGTTTCTGTAGATGGTTTATCTAATTTTATTATGAATTTGCATCCATTCCAGTTATAGGATAATCCTTCCCATCATTGTCCTTTAATTGGACATTGTATGTCTTCTTTTCAGTGTTTGTTTGACGTAGGCCCAGTGGACACCACTTTTCCATTTCTTGCATTCACTATCAGGACCCACTGACACTGCTTTGTGGTGAAAAGATTACATGACTGTTATCTGCTCTGAAATGATAAGACTTAATTTCCCCCAAAACATTACAAAGAAAGAATGACATAGCAACATTATTTTATAGTGTGATGTCTGATATATTCAATATCTTAAAATATATTTAAATATATTTTCTTTTTTATATTTTTATTGATTTCAGAGAGGAAGGGAGAGGGAGAGCGAGCTAGAAACATCAATGATAAGAGAGAATCATTGATCGGCTGCCTCCTGCACGCTCCCCACTGGGGATTGAGTCTGCAACCCGGGCATGTGCCCTTGATTGGAATTTAACCTGGGACCCTTCAGTCCAAAGGCCTACACTCTATCCACTGAGCCAAACAAAATAGGGCTATTTGAATACATTTTTCTTCCTGGAAGGACTATTATCATACTTTGTAGCACCTTTTAGGGACACAAAAGACTCCATCTATTTATGAATAAATAGGAATTGTGGCAATAGGAATGGCATGCAAGTGAGAGGGCCTGTATTATAGCTCTAATTTTGCTGATAACTTGTATATTTTACTGCAAGATGCTGGACTTATTTGTGACCACAGTTCTTTATATATAAAACAAGGAGCATTTTTTGAATCAATGGTTCTCAACTTTGGTTGCATATTAAAATCATTGCAAGAGCTTTTTGAACTATACCAATAACCAGCCCTCATCCCAGACTAACTAATAAAGGACTCTCTAGAGGGGAGACTAAGGTATAGACAGATATTTACAGTTCCCCAAGTTACTATAATATGCAGCCAGGGTGAAGGACCAATGGGTTTGGTGATTTCTAAGTCCTATATCTCCAGAATCGTATGATGCTAATCTCTTAAGAAATCTTTGGGTTGCCCTGACCGGTTTGGCTCAGTGGATAGAGCATTGGCCTGCGGACTGAGGGGTCCCGGGTTCGATCCCAGTCAAGGGCATGTACCTTGGTTGCGGGCACATCCCCAGTAGGGGGTGTGCAGGAGGCAGCTGATCAATGTTTCTCTGTCATCGATGTTTCTAACTCTCTATCCCTCTCCCTTCCTCTCTGTGAAAAGTCAATGGAATGTATTTTAAAAAAAAAAAGAAATCTTTGGGTTGTTGTTTTTTCTATCTTTTGAGTTAAAGGTTTTAATTGAATTAAACAAATATATCAGCTCACACAATCTCACAGAAATAGTCAAAGCCAAATGTCTTTAAAAATATTTTAGCCATGTTTTTTTTTCCCTTTTATTGAATGTATTGGGATGACACTGGTTAACAAAATTATACAGGTTTCATGTGCACAATTCTACAACACATCATCTATACACTATATTGTGTGTTCACCACCCTAAGTCAAGTCTCTGTCCATCACCATTTATCCCCTCTACACCTTCCTCCACCTCCCACCACCCTCCCTGGCCCCAGCAATCACCACACTGTTGCCCCTGTCCATGAGTTCCTTCTATTTTTTCTTATTTTCCCTTATAAAGTATATTTTTATACTGTCATTCTAGAACTTTGTGCATAAAATTGTTAACAAAACTCTTTCTCCCTCACCTGGGGTGATTCTGATCCAGTAACTATGACAGGGATACCCAACTCCACATTATTAATAAACATTTAAGCTATTTCCTCCATGTGGCTCTACTGATCTCATGTCTAGAAATACTGTCCTATACCTTGTAATCATTGCCTAACCCTTTGGTAAATAGTAAAGGTGTACAGGCATGTCTCTTCTGGTTTACCATGAGATGGTTTTAGTTCCTCTCTGTTTGGTTCAATAGTGCAGCTACAGGTGCATTAGAAGCAAATGTTAATATTGGGCATAGTATATTTTGAGTGCATTTTGAGTTTTCCTTAGAACTTCAAGATTACAAGTTAGAATTGTAAGGGAGCCATCTAGTGGATAAGCATACAGGCCTGTTGCATCTTGTCCAAAGGTCTTAATCAGCATATTGATTTAAATACATATCTAATTAAGTATAGATATATGCATTAAATATGTGTGTTTATACATTTGATTTTATGTTTATATTAAATTTTAATGGATTTTTAAATTTTATGATTTTGCTTTTAATTGCAAAAATATTTTCTCATAATTTTATAAATAATAGCTTATATTTTATGTAGTGCTAATATTTTATGAAACATGAATACAGAAGTGAATAAGACATAATTTTTCCATGAAATTAAACACATTCTGTTTGTTGGGACATATTAAAATATGCAAGTAACTAAAATATATGTTTTAAAATTCCTTGGAATTCAATGAGTGATGGATTCAAGGACTTAAAAATAGTTTATGCAATTAGAGAATGCAGACATAGTGTGACAGGATCACAGTCTAAGACATTGCCCTTTTATATATTCTGGAGTTTTTAATAGTCTATAACAAACACAATGGGCTAATTATGGCACTGCCAAAATTTACATCATACTACCTATCAAATCATTTATAACCATCAGATTATTCATCTCTCAAATGAACAATCTCTCACTTTTGTGCATGTTACATTTACTAGTATAATGCAAAAAAGACAGGTTGATATTTGAGGGACAGTTTTTGTCTTTTGCTATAGAAAGGGAAAAAAAAGTTTATAGGAGAGTGAAATGCCCACAACATTCATTTTTCCAAGCCCACATTTTTATGTAAGTATATTGTCACAAGAATCATTTCAAAAGGTTCATATTTTAAATTTAATTGAAAATATTCGATCACAGCTTATATTGTATTAAGTTCTTTTGTTGGACATCTCTTTCTCCTGTAGTCAAACTCCTGGGATCAGATTCATTTATAGCTGATTGCTATTCAAGGAACTTCCAGGTGTTCTCCCCAGTGCTATTCTTCCCCCTCTCTCCTCCGGGATCCAGGCTTCCAAATGCCTGCTGGACTATCACTTCCTGATTTGTCTACCACTTCAACATGCCCCACATCAAATTAGTCATCTTTGTACCTCTGCTCTTCTACTTCTATATTTCAGTTAAAAGTGTTTACAGTCCTCACAGGAAGAAAATATTCCAGTCATTTTAAATCTTCCTTCCTCCTTTCCCTTTTTTTTTCTGTTAGTTCTGCCTTTAAAATATTCTGGTATAATTCATTTGGGAGACTCTGCACTCAGATGCATCGTATGGGCAAAATTGAAGGGGATTTTGCAAACATAGTTAAGGTTTTAAATCAGTCCATTTTGAGCTAATCAAAATGGAGATTATTTATTTTTTTAATTCTTTATTGTTTAAAGTATTACATATGTCTCCTTTTCCCCCCATTGACCTTATTTTTGCACTCATATGTGGGATATAAAACTGAAAGTAACAAATGAACAAACAAGAAAAACAAAAAAATCATAGCCACAGACAACAGTCCAGTGGTTACCAGAGAGAAAGGGTGTGAGGGGATAGTAAAGGGCAAAGATGCTAAAATGTATGGTGACAGAAGATGATTTGACTTCGGGTGGTGGGCAATATACAGATCTTGTATCAAAGAATTGTACACTCAAAACCTATGTAGTCATATTAACAAATGTCACTCCAATAAATTTAATTTTACAAATAGATATTTTTCTGGGTGGACCTGAAATAATTAGGAGAACACCCTAAAATAGGGAGGGACTGAGCCCTTTCTCAAGAAAGCTATTCTCCTGCTGGAAATGAAGTACTGCTTCATGAAGTCAGCAGCCATGTTGTGAGAGGGCCATGTGATGGACTTTAAGTGACCTCTAGGAGCTGAAGTGCTTCCTGGTTGATATCCAGCAAGCAAACAGAGAGGTAAGACCACAGGGAACAGAATGCTGCCAACAACCATGTGAGCTTAGAGGAGGAGCCATGCTCCATAAGAGAATGCAGTTCAGTCAACACCTTGATGTGGCTTTGTGAGACCCAGAGCAGGGGACCCAGGTCAACCATACCTGCACTCCCAACCCAAAGAATCTGTTAGATAATAAAGTGTTTGTTTTATTAAGCCATGACATTTCTGGTTATTTGCTATGCAGTTACAGATAACTGCTACAGCTCCTCATTATCTTTTTTTAAATATATTTTATTGATTTCTTACAGAGAGGAAGGGAGAGGGATAGAGAGTTAGAACCATCTATGAGAGAGAAACATCGAATAGCTGCCTCCTGCACACATCCTACTGGGGATGTGCCAGCAACCAAGGTATATGGCCTTGACCAGAATCGAACCCGGGACCCTTCAGTCCGCAGGCCGATGCTCTATCCACTGAGCCAAACCAGTTAGGGTGGTCCTCATTATCTTTTGCTTTGGATCAGTGCAATAACCTTCAAACTAAGTTCTCTTCTCTCTTCCATCTCCATGACATCCTACATACTGCAGCCAGGGTAATCTTCCTTAAAAACAGAGGTAGGAGGTTTGCCTTTTTCAGTGCTGTGCCTTTATAAGAATAGTAGAATACTGTATGCATCTTAGGAAAATGTTTTATCTTAGAAGAATGTTAGCTTCTTGTATGTAGGTTGCAAATCCTGACTGCTGGAATGAATGAATGAATGAATGAATATCATCTATCCACCTTTACACATACCAAAACCTTTGCTGGTCCCCCATTACATACAGAGAGACATCCTTCTTTTTATTATTCAATTTATTGGGGTGGCATTAGTTAATAAGATTAGTTTTCAGGCATACCATTCTACAATACCTCATTTGTACATTGTATTGTGTGTTTACCACACCAAGTCAAGTCTCCTTCCATCACCATTTATCCCCCCTTTATCCACTTCTTACCCCCCCAACCCGCTTTACCTCTGATAATCACCATACTGTTGTCTGTGTGAATGAGTATTTTTTTCTTTTTCTAATCCCTTCACCTCCGCAGTCAGCCTCCAACACCCTCCACTCTGACAGCATATGATTTAACTTATATGTGGAATCTAATGAACAAAATAAAGTGGAGACAGACTCATAAATACAGAGAACAGAGACATCCTTCTGATATAAGATGGCTACACACTGAAAGATCTTGGGCTCAAATTCCAGCTCTGATAGTTCCTAGCTTCTTACTAAATCTTTTCTCATTTATAAAATGTGATAAATAATAATTATTACCCCTACAGACTGTGGTGAAGATTAAATAAAGCAATGAATTTAACATATTTTTCACAGTGAAGACAATAGGTCAATAAATGTTCGTTATGCTTATAAAATTGGAGGCCCTCTACTATTTATATTTCCCTATTGCTTTTCAACCATATTAAGTAGCCACCTTTGTGTCTCCTGCATTTTCAGAATTATATGGAGTAAAATGCATGGATACTGGGGCAGTTCCAGGCTCTGAACTGTCTATATGGCCTTGAGCAAGTTTCTTCACAGCCTAGTTTGGCTATCTGTGGGATGGAGCTAATTGGAAAGTATTGGTCAAGAATTTGTCTTGACTCAATCTCCTGACATGTCAGTCACATTGAACAATAGGCAAAAATTAGGCAGTGAGGTCATTTACTATAAGGATGACTTGATAAATGATTTTCATAACATTTTGAAGACCCAGAGAAAACTTTGTCTTTTTAGAAATATTTGTGTGGCTCTTGGTAATCCAAGTGTTGTTGTTTTGTTAATCTGACCAGGCTTTCAGCTTTCAGTTAGCTGCTAACTGGAAAATAATCTGTACTTGCTGTACATGAGACCTTTCTTTCTCTCTTTATTCTTGTATTTATTTTTTTTAATCCCTTACCAATTTCTAATTTATACTTTCCTGCTCTATTTAGGTAAGTTACCTTTAAGTTCATTCTTGAAAAAAAGAAAAGTAAATATATAAATGTCTTCCAGGGTTGTCACATATAAAAGAAGCATTATTCAAGTGCCATTTTAGGAGTGTATGTGTACATGTTTTAGTGGTGAGAATGAACATGTCAGAAAAACTGATGTAGACAGAAAAACTGATATAAACAACTTACAAAATCCTATCAAATGAATCCCATTTCTTGCCATTGAATAGATCATAGATGCAGTTCATAAAAAGGCAACATATTGATTCTTATATCACTTATGTAGTTACGATATCCTGAATGTTGTAGCATAAAGAAGTACATGTGTTAGGCAAACTATGATGTAATGAACTGATATTGATATTGAAGCTGCTACTCTCTTCTCTCCCAGAAGTATGGCCACATTTATGCTTTAGCCATCCATATTTCCACCAGATTCTACTTGAAAGTCAATTGGTGAATCATCCCCAATTGCTCATTGAACATAATGTTTAGCAGCAAGACTTCTGTGCTCTATTAATGTGTTTAAGCAGCACTAAACAGCCAGACATGTCAGTGGAAATATTGGTCAGATTATTTGTCTACCATTCTGTAGTGAAAACAGTTGACTGAGAATATCCTAATTTGTTAAGTGTTTGGGTAGCTTTTTTTTTTAAATAAACATGCTTCTGTATGGAGATATGCTAACACTTTATCATGGAAATGTAATCAGAAGGCTTGGCTGCAATAAAACTTAATTCATGGATGTAGTCTCTCTTACAAATATTCAAATGCTATTTTGATTTTCAAACTTAAAAGGAAATAACTCTTCTGTGACTCTTCATTGAGCAAGGATATGGTAAATATTAATTACCAGTCACACTGTATGTTGGATTGACAGGACTGACCATTCCGTGAGATTTTCAACAAGATGATTGAGCTCCATTTCGTTTAGCTTAGAATGGCTGTATTTTGTATTAGCTATGACTGACTTGCACCAAAAAGATAAACTGTAAGTGTTAGGCAGAAAATATCAAACCCTCATAGGGTGTTTATCCACCTATTCCTTCTGTTTACTAATGTTTTCCAATTCAAGGTCACCATTGCAGTACTGTATGTAGCCGACATTAGAAATAATGACATCTGTAATGCATTGATATTGTTAAATTGGTATTCAGTAAAATAAAACTATCCCTTGCAGTAATGGGTGAGAACTTGCCTTTCACCTAGAGCCAAGTTCATTAGGAATTCATGCACACAGCCCAGAAAAAAAAGAGTTTTTATGAGGTTTCACCAAGTAATATCTCTGCATGATGGGTTGTTCCAAGAAACTGAGCAAATGAAAATGTCAGTTTGCAGAAACTGTCAAAACCAGCATAACCTAATTTAGAATTCCTTCTTATTTAATAAGCCAGCAGTACCCCTACTAGATAGAGTCCTGTCAGTCTTGCAGGAAAAATACTGACTCTTCTTGCACTTAAGGTAGGTTTATAGACACCGGAGGCTCTACTAATGGGAAAAGAGCATTATTTAGTTACAACACGCAATCATTAAATAGCAGCAAGCATAGATAGTGATTTTAACTATGAAATGCCACATGCCTTGATTGGAGTATACCTTTACATGTCAAAGTGGGACCCCAGTTTGTTTGTATGCTGTTATAAAACAGTGTGCCTCAGTCTGTGCTTTGCATATGGCACATTCTAAAAATACAAATAAATATGTACTTTTATTAATGTAACTAGAGGCCTGTTCCAGGAAAATTCCTGCAAGAATAGGGCTTCCTCGGGCCTATTCCTGCAAGAATAGGGCTTCCTGAGACTGCAGCGAAGCAGAGAAGGGAGCGAAGCCCATCCAAGGCGGGCTTCACTCCCTTCTCTGCTGCCTCGCTCCCTCCCTTCCCTGCTTAGCCCTCGGCTCCCTCCCTTCTCTGCCACCTGGGCTCTCTCCCTTCTCCACCGCTCTGCTCCCTCTCCAGGTCACGGATCCAAGGCCAGGATCCCCCAGGCAGCGTCGGGCGCTACCGGCCCCGCCTCGCCGGGTCAGGGGTCTGGGGCCCGGGGCCCGCGGGTAGCGTGCTGCCGGCCCCGCCTGCAGTATGCAAATTAGCTGCCATCTTTGTTGGTGGTTAATTTGCATATCACCCTGATTACCCAATGGGAGGTGTAGCGAAGGTATGGTCAATTACCATGCTTGTCTATTATTAGATAGGATGTTCATATCTATATATCTACATCTATATCTGTACCTATATCTCTATAGATGTAGATATATAGATACATAGATATGTAGATATATAGATATAGATATATAGATATAGATATAGATATAGATATAGATAGATATAGATATAGATATAGATAGATATAGATCCACAACACAATCCAGACATGCGCCTTGACCAGGAATAGAACCATGACCTCCTGGTTCATATGTCAATGCTCAACCAACTGGGCTATTAATGTAATGTTTATAATGTGAGTTTGAGTTGCAAATATTTTCAACATTGAACTTTTAGAAGAAGTGATAGGTACTTATTTAGGGCCTCTAGTGTTTTAGTATTAAGGACCTTGAATATTACTGCTTTGCATAATAACATGGCTTTACAACCATCACCTCTCATTTCATAATTTATGGTGGTTAGCTATTGTAAAACAAAAGTGTTGGGCTGGCAGTGGGTGATGCTGCTTCAATAAAGTATACACATAAAGTAGATTTCTTCTGAACAAGCAATAGAGAAACTGTAGGGGATAGGGCAGGAGATGACCAGAGTGTGAAAGGGGAAGGGGTGTGCAGAGAGGTATTACTAAAACAGAGTATATCCTTGCGTTTTTAATTGCATAGTATAATTTGATTGAAAGTTTCAAAGACAGAATGAAAAAATAATGTAATCAGTTCTCTACATGTTGGCACAATAGAAACTTATGAGGAAACTGTGGAGGAAATGGTATGAGAACCGCTGAATGAACTCAAGGGCTATGATGTGGAGCCTTCCTCATTGTTAAGAATGGAAAAGAGTGCAGAGGCACATTGCACCAGATTTGGCAGCAAGCTGTGTTTTCTCAGTAAATTAGATCCCTATTGCTCATGAGTATTAGAGAAAGACCTACACACCTGCTTCTGTTATTCTCAAGCTGAATGATGATTACAGAGTTTATAGATGGCATTTCTTTCCTCTTTGCTAATGTTTCCTCATATGTGGGAGAAAGTAGATTATCTGGCTATCTAAATATCACCTGGATTTGTTATACCATGTAGCTAGTGTTCAGGAAATTGGAGCAGATGATTTTTGGTTGAAAGTTTTAGATAATACAATGTTTTCAACATCTTTAATCATATTCTTCAGAGTTTCTATTTGTTCTTCCTTTGCCACCTTGATAATTAATATTTTGGCTCCAGAGGCCTCTTACCTAGAGTGATACTGACACAGTTTTGCCGTTGTTTGACATTGCTGTCTTTCAACCTCATAATTGTGTAATGTCTTTCCATATGCCCTTTCTTAAGCCCATCCTCGCTTTACTGTTTATTCAATCACATGTGAATCTGGGAGTCATCCTCTTGTTCTGGTGACAACAGCCTCTCACATGGTTTCTTTGTTCCTAACATGTTGTAGTTTCTTTCTAGCCATTATAGATCATCAAGACCAAGTTTGATCATCCATTTGGTTAGGGAGGATAGAAGCATCATTTTATTGATATTTTTAGTAACACAATTGTTCAAGTTATCTGTAATAATCAATAGGCTACAGGTGTTGGCAAGTGTGGCATCAACTATAGAGGGTGGAAGTGAGCATGTGTAGTCTGGAAAACAAATTGTCAGTGAAGTCAGAGTAGTAGATGTGGCTGTCTTCAGTAGTAGAGCCTTATTAGGACACCAGAGGCCCGATGCATGAAATTCGTGCAAGGGCTTTGACCCCGGCCCCTGACCACTACCCCTACCTGCCGCCTCTTGTTTATTATCAATGACTTCTTAATCTATACTGAATTAGTACTGTGAATTGTGATATAAGAGGGCTTTAAGAAATCTTAATTTAAATTATATTTCTCTATATTTTACAAAGCTTTCATTAAAAAGATGGCAATCTTTAAAAATAAGAATTATATACTATATAGTCCTTTCCATACAGGAAAAAATGGATATACTGATAGCAAACATATTTCTTAATGGTCTGTGTTAAAATTGTATAGTCTTATTTATAGTGATCTATTTAGAATTTATCTCATATAGTCTAACCTCTGTTGCAGAAGGTAGAATAATTATTTTTCATGTCATTCAGCCTGATTTCTTATGTGATAGAAAATTGTTATGACTACATTACAATACTTTAAAAATACAATTAATTATTTACATAAAGACCATGAATATCACAGCACATTAAATTTCAAATTTTCAATTGTAATTTTTTTAAAAATGCATAGTATGCCTTAGGTTTCTTTCTCAGCTGAAACAAATTATCAAAAACTTAGTGGTTTAAAGTAACACAATTTTATTATTTTACACTTCTGTGGTTAAACATCTGACTTCATTTTTCTGGAGGTTCTAGGGAAGAATCTATTTCTTTGTCTTTTCCATCTTCTAGAGGCTGGTTCCATTTCATGGCTCATGCCGCACTTTCATGATCTCCCAGACCAGCAACATTTCATCTTTCTGACCATTCTTCAGTGGGCATATCACCCTCTCTGACTGTTCTGCCTGCTTCTTCCTCATTTAAGGGCCTTATGATTCCGCTGGATCCACATGGAAAATCTAGGGTATTTTTTTCTTTTAAGGCAGTGGTTCTCAACCTTGGCTGCACATTAGAATCACCTGGGAATCTTTTTAAAATCCTGATTTCTGGGTCTCATCCTCTGGAAATTCTGCTTCTTTGTTACTAATGTTGTGGCCCCACCCCCATAACAAAGAAACAGAATTTCTGGAGGATGAGGCCCAGAAATCAGGATTTTAAAAAGATTTCCAGGTGATTCTAATATGCAGCCAAGGTTGAGAACCACTGTTTTGAGGTCATCTGATTAGAGTAATAATTGCATCTGCAAACTTAATTCCCCTTTACCATGTAATCCAGCATATTCACAATTGGGGATTAGGATGTGGACCACTTTGGGGGATATTGTTCACATATATCACATAATGATATATGGGTGTGCAAATATTTAAAAATATTTTAACAATGTCTGCCCACGAAAAAAAGCAACAACAATTCAGAAGAATAGATTAAATATTTTCCTCTTTTGTACTTTGACATTAGACTTCTTGCTCTAGAATGAATGGAAAACCACCCATTGATGCAATGTGTAATTTGAATCAATTTGAGGACTAGAAATTGTTTATAAAAATAAATACATATATTATTTATTAAATTTAAGTGCAAGATAATGTAATTTTCCTCAACTAAAAGTAATGCTCTGTGACACTAATGCATAAAGCAAATTACATAATGTAACTGTAGATTCTAAGAAAGACTGAAATCAGAAAATTGCTAACATTTCCAAACTTCTTGCTATGAGCGACTAATCATTAGCTATGAGCCAATAACCATATAACATTTCTATAACACTATATTCCACAAATGCAGGAAACATTTTTTTCCTGTCACATGGTTCCAGTTTTCAGGCCCAATTCTAAGTTCCTAAATTGAGGGATTAGGGACAAGCTCCCAATCACTCATCCAGAACTTATTTGGCATTGTCTCATAATGTGACCCATGAAACTTTGTGAGTCCTAACACTGTAGGAATACTTTGCATTTGGGGCTTAATAGTTGAGATTATTGGGATGATTCCTATGGAATTAGGAGCTAGTAGTCATGAGATACAGGGACATGTTCTTAAGGCAAACATGCTGTATAATGACATCAAATGAGGTAAGTAATTAATTTAGGGAACTCTCTTTTGGGCTAAATTAAGCAATTCTTCACACAAAGCCATCATGGTACAATGGTATAAAGGGTGGTTTAGGACAGAAGAGGCTTACTTTCTCATTATGGCTCTAGCTCTAATTATCTGCATCCTTTTGAACACATTAAAGGACATCTTTTTCCTGGAGAGTATTATGCTAAGTGAAATTAGCCAGTCAGAGAAAAACAGGTATCACATGATCTCACTCATATGTGGAATCTAATGAACAAAATAAACTGGTGAACAAAAAAATCCAGAGACAGAGAAGCCTGGAACAGTTTGTGGAACCTCTAGGGCAGTGATGGCAAACCTATGACACGCATGTCAGAGGTGACACGCGAACTCATTTTTTGGTTGATTTTTCTTTGTTAATGGCATTTAATATATAAAATAAATATCAAAATATAAATCTTTGTTTACT